>NC_091349.1:7698817-7713817 GCF_038502225.1 Cherax quadricarinatus
GCAATATAAAATTATATGAAAAGGTAATATGTAATATACATGTAATATCTATTCATACATTGCAACCCATTCAGGGGTTGCAACACAGAGTTGTCAGGAAGTGGAACAATCTGGAGAGTGATGTAGTAGAGGCAGGTTCCATACATAGCTTTAAGAAGAGTTATGATAAAGCTCATGGAGCAAGGAGAGAGTGGACCTAGCAGTGACCAGCGAAGAAGCGGAACCAGGAGCTGTGTCTCGACCCCTGCAACCACATATAGGTAAGTACACACACACTGAGAAGGACACAACAGTTCGTTAACAGTAAGGGCTTGTAGTGAAGCTCATCTCAATGGGTTCAAGAGAACCCACAAGGGTTTAGAACCCACAAAGACAGAAGGCACAAGGACAGGGAAGTAAGATAGACTAAGAACTAGGGACCAGCACCAGTAGATGTAGTTAGGTACAGGTAACTGGCACTCCTGGCGTCAGTTCATGTAGGCCTATGATCAGTAATATCCCCTCATCTCCTTCAGAGTGCCAGGCACTGTACTTCCCACTTCCAGGACTGTAATCTTCAGAGTGCCAGGCACTTTACTTCCCACCTCCAGGAATGTAACCTTCAGAGTGCCAGGCACTGTACTTCCCACCTCCAGGACTGTAACCTTCAGAGTGCCAGGCACTGTACTTCCCACCTCCAGGACTGTAACCTTCAGAGTACCAGGCACTGTACTTCCCACCTCCAGGACTGTAACCTTCAGAGTGCCAGGCACTGTACTTCCCACCTCCAGGACTGTAACCTTCAGAGTGCCAGCCACTGTACTTCCCACCTCCAGGACTGTAACCTTCAGAGTGCCAGGCACTGTACTTCCCACCTCCAGGACTGTAACCTTCAGAGTGCCAGGCACTGTACTTCCCACCTCCAGGACTGTAACCTTCAGAGTGCCAGGCACTGTACTTCCCACCTCCAGGACTGTAACCTTCAGAGTGCCAGGCACTGTACTTCCCACCTCCAGGACTGTAACCTTCAGAGTGCCAGGCACTGTACTTCCCACCTCCAGGACTGTAACCTTCAGAGTGCCAGGCACTGTACTTCCCACCTCCAGGACTGTAACCTTCAGAGTGCCAGGCACTGTACTTCCCACCTCCAGGACTGTAACCTTCAGAGTGCAAGGCACTGTACTTCCCACCTCCAGGACTGTAACCTTCAGAGTGCCAGGCACTGTACTTCCCACCTCCAGGACTGTAACCTTCAGAGTGCCAGGCACTGTACTTCCCACCTCCAGGACTGTAACCTTCAGAGTGCCAGGCACTGTACTTCCCACCTCCAGGACTGTAACCTTCAGAGTGCCAGACACTGTACTTCCCACCTCCAGGACTGTAACCTTCAGAGTGCCAGGCACTGTACTTCCCACTTCCAGGACTGTAACCTTCAGAGTGCCAGGCACTGTACTTCCCACCTCCAGGACTGTAACCTTCAGAGTGCCAGACACTGTACTTCCCACCTCCAGGACTGTAACCTTCAGAGTGCCAGGCACTGTACTTCCCACCTCCAGGACTGTAACCATCAGAGTGCCAGGCACTGTACTTCCCACCTCCAGGACTGTAACCTTCAGAGTGCCAGGCACTGTACTTCCCACCTCCAGGACTGTAACCTTCAGAGTGTCAGGCACTGTACTTCCCACCTCCAGGACTGTAACCTTCAGAGTGCCAGGCACTGTACTTCCCACCTCCAGGACTGTAACCTTCAGAGTGCCAGGCACTGTACTTCCCACCTCCAGGACTGTAACCTTCAGAGTGCCAGGCACTGTACTTCCCACTTCCAGGACTGTAACCTTCAGAGTGCCAGACACTGTACTTCCCACCTCCAGGACTGTAACCTTCAGAGTGCCAGGCACTGTACTTCCCACCTCCAGGACTGTAACCTTCAGAGTGCCAGGCACTGTACTTCCCACCTCCAGGACTGTAACCTTCAGTGAGCCAGGCACTGTACTTCCCACCTCCAGGACTGTAACCTTCAGAGTGCCAGGCACTGTACTTCCCACCTCCAGGACTGTAACCTTCAGAGTGCCAGGCACTGTACTTCCCACTTCCAGGACTGTAACCTTCAGAGTGCCAGGCACTGTACTTCTCACCTCCAGGACTGTAACCTTCAGAGTGCCAGGCACTGTACTTCCCACCTCCAGGACTGTAACCTTCAGAGTGCCAGGCACTGTACTTCCCACTTCCAGGACTGTAACCTTCAGAGTGCCAGACACTGTACTTCCCACCTCCAGGACTGTAACCTTCAGAGTGCCAGGCACTGTACTTCCCACCTCCAGGACTGTAACCTTCAGAGTGCCAGGCACTGTACTTCCCACCTCCAGAACTGTAACCTTCAGAGTGCCAGGCACTGTACTTCCCACCTCCAGGACTGTAACCTTCAGAGTGCCAGGCACTGTACTTCCCACTTCCAGGACTGTAACCTTCAGAGTGCCAGACACTGTACTTCCCACCTCCAGGACTGTAACCTTCGGAGTGCCAGGCATTGTACTTCCCACCTCCAGGACTGTAACCTTCAGAGTGCCAGGCACTGTACTTCCCACCTCCAGGACTGTAACCTTCAGAGTGCCAGGCACTGTACTTCCCACTTCCAGGAGTGTAACCTTCAGAGTGCCAGACACTGTACTTCCCACCTCCAGGACTGTAACCTTCAGAGTGCCATGCACTGTACTTCCCACCTCCAGGACTGTAACCTTCAGAGTGCCAGACACTGTACTTCCCACCTCCAGGACTGTAACCTTCAGAGTGCCAGGCACTGTACTTCCCACTTCCAGGACTGTAACCTTCAGAGTGCCAAACACTGTACTTCCCACCTCCAGGACTGTAACCTTCAGAGTGCCAGGCACTGTACTTCCCACCTCCAGGACTGTAACCTTCAGAGTGCCAGGCACTGTACTTCCCACTTCCAGGACTGTAACCTTCAGAGTGCCAGACACTGTACTTCCCACCTCCAGGACTGTAACCTTCAGAGTGCCAGGCACTGTACTTCCCACTTCCAGGACTGTAATCTTCAGAGGGCCAGGGACTGTACTTCCCACCTCCATGACTGTAACCTTCAGAGTGCCAGGCACTGTACTTCCCACTGCCAGGACTGTAACCTTCAGAGTGCCAGGAACTGTACTTCCCACCTCCACGAATGTAACCTTCAGAGTGCAGGCACCATACTTTCCACCCACGACTGTAACATCCTCAGCCATCCTTCAGAGTGCAGGTGTTGTACTTCCCTCTTCCACGACTGTAACATCCTCACCCACCCTTCAGAGTGTAGGCATTGTACTTCCCACCTCTAGGACCTTAACATCCTCACCCATCCTTCAGAGTGCAGGTACTGTACTTCCCACCTCCAGGACTGTAACATCCTCACCCATCCTTCAGAGTGCAGGCACTGTACTTCCCACCTCCAGGACTGTAACATCCTCACCCATCCTTCAGAGTGCAGGCACTGTGCTTCCCAACTCCAGGACTGCAACATCTTCATCCATCCTTCAGAGTGCAGGCACTGTACTTCCCACCTCCAGGACTGTAATATCCTCACCCATCCTTCAGAGTGCAGGTACTGTACTTCCCTCTTCCAGGACTGTAACATTCTCACCCATCCTTCAGAGTGCAGGTACTGTACTTCCCACCTCCAGAACTGTAACATCCTCACCCATCCTTCGGAGTGCAGGTACTGTACTTCCCACCATTTCTCTAAAAAATGCATTAGTCTAAAAAATACAATAGAATACATTAGACTAAAAATACAAAGAATACATTACTCTCAAACAATACAACTCCCTATAATTACCAGAGGAATCCAACACTCCTTATGATTACTAGAGGAATCCAGCTCCCTCTAAGTGCCAGAGGAAAATTCAACTCCTTATAATTAGTAGAGGAATCCAACACTCTCTATAATTATTAGAGGAATCCAACTCCTTATAATTACCAGAGAAATCCAACTCCCTACGAATGGACTTGATACAGAGATCTTCTTATAGTAGTATGAGTATTGGATCCTCTTTTACATTATGAGGAAGAGGAGGACGAGCAGATGGGAGGGAAGATGGAAGGGATGATGGAGGGAAGGAGGAAATGGGGGATGGGGAGATGGGAGGGATGGTAGAGAGATTGGGAGATGGGAAGGAAGGTGGAGGGAAGGAGGAATGGGATGGATGGTGGAGGGGAAAGGGAGACGGAAGGGATGGTGGAGGGAAGGATAGATGGGAGGGATGGAGGGAATTGGAGATGGGAGGGATGGAGGGAATGGGAGAGGAGAGGGATGGAAGGAAGGGGAGATGGGAGAAGGGATGGTTCAAGGGAGGAGGGAAGAACGGAGGGAGTGACGAAGGGAAAAGTGAAAGAGGGAGAAGACGTGGAAAAGGTAGGAGGGAGGACTGGAGGAGAAGAGGGGAGGTAAAGTGGGAGAGGAAGACTAAAGTGTTGGAGGGAGGGTGAAGGGAGGAACGACGGGGAAGAGGTAAGATTAGAAGGGTGAAAAGGAAGAGAATAAGAGTGGATAAAGGAGATAGATAGAGAGAGAGAGAGAGAGAGAGAGAGACAGAGAGACAGACAGAGAGAGACAGAGACAGAGACAGAGAGAGACACAGAGACAGAGAGATAAGGATACTCACCAATCCTCCACAACTCCCTTACCGTCTCTCAATCCCCTAATCTTCGGAGACATCTTGAGATGGACAAAACGTCTGTGAGCAACCCCCCTCCCTCCTCCCTTTTTAAAACCCTCGGGAGCTTAAAGGGGGCAACCTTCTCCCCTTCCCTTCCCTCTCCAGACCATCTGGGAGAAAGGGTACACTTCGAGGTTAGCCAGCTGTCAGCTGGTGCACACAAGGAGAGAAATATGCTATCTTTCTAGCATCGATGAAATCGAACACTTGTTTTTGTCTCTCCTTTCCTGTTTTTTAAAGGAGTGCGTTCGATTGCCTTAATGCAACCTGGTCTTCGGCTCAGAAACGTCAAGGTGACGTTGGATGGATCTACACTAATGCCTCTTCTACATTTCAAAACTCTGTGCAGCCCTTGTGAGTTTAGCGCTTAGTTTTGATTGTAATAATAATAATAATAATAATAATAATAATAATAAAAATAATAATAATAATAATAATAATCTTATATTTCACTTTCCCTTGTTGCATTACTCCTGAAGAAGTGTCGCTTTGCAACAAGAAAGGCTCCTTGATCAACGTCATCAACAATGCAAAGTTTAATAAGTTTGCCAGTTCCTACTATCATTAAACTTATTAAACTTTTCATTGTTGATGCAAAATTTATATTTAATGATAAGTTTTACACTCAGAAGTTTGGTATGGCAATGGGAAATCCTCTTTCACCTGTTCTTAGTAACCTATACATGGAATTTTTTGAAACAAGGCTGCTTAACACAATCCTCCCTAATAGAGCTAAATGGTTCAGATATGTTGATGATATTTTGTGTCTTATGCCCAAGATTGTAGATATACACCATTTCCTTGGAAAATTAAATAGCTTAGCCTTTTCTAGATATTTTAATTATTAAGGGTAATAATGAATTCAAATTTAAAATTTACAGAAAACCTACAAATAACTGTTCTTATGTCCACTATTATTCTTCCCATCAAGATAGAGTTAAACTGTCTGTTTTCTCATCAATGTTTTTGAGAATTTTACGTATTTGTAGTCCAGAGTTCATAGATGAGGAAATATCCAAAATTTATGAAATAGCTAATGATCTGAAATATCCAAGAAACGTAATTGATAAATCTTTTAAAATTGCTAGAAATACTTTTTACAATCCAAAAAGGGACAACCAGCCTTATTCAACTAAAAATATGTTGGTTCTCCCTTACCATCAAAACTTGGTTGATATTTCTTCTCTTCTTAAGACTTTTAATATCAAAGTTGTATTTAAAACTCTTGATACAGTAAAAAAAACTTTTGATAAAGAATTCCCCCCAAAATGCTGACGGATGTGTCTATAAGATTCCTTGTAAAATTTGCGATAAAGTTTATTACGATCAAACTGGTAAAAGTCTCGAACTAAGATTAAAACAACATAAATATAGCATTAGAACTGGACAAGATTCCAATGCTCTATTTAATCATGTGAGAGATTTTAACCATCCAATTGATTTTCAAAAAGTTGAGAAAGTAGTATCAAGCAAGTCCATGGTTGACACGAATATAATTGAAACTTGTTTCATAAAAAGTAGTTTTGACAATAATATGAATATTTCCTTTGGTTTATATAAATTAGATCCATTTATAATTAATAGAATTTGGGAAGAATTTAATAATACATTGGACAGATAATAAATTTTAAAATTCTTAATTCTTGGGTAGAATAGTTTGTTGGTGGGTTGTGTGAAGGACCAGTCTAGTTTGGCCGGCGGGCCTGCTGCAGTGTTCTCTTTCTTATGAGTCGCGCGTCAGGTGTTGCTTTGTTGTGGGATGTGATAGTGAGGTGAGGTCTAGACCCTTTATATGCCTTCCTTTGATGCATTACTTTTATTGTTCCTTGATAATGTGAGCAATCACGAAAGCGCTTGGAGTTTCTCTATTCTTTCACAGTGGTTGTTTTGCATATATATATATATATATATATATATATATATATATATATATATATATATATATATATATATATATATATATATATATATATATATATATATATATATATATATATATATATATATATATATATATATATATATATATATATATATATATATATATATATATATACATATATATATATATATATATATATATATATATATATATATATATATATATATATATATATATATATATACTCGCTAAACGAACCATCTCGCTACACCAATATTAAAAATATTAAATGGCAGCGTAAAATGCTTCGTTAGTCTTGACGTTGAGCTGTCAACACTCTCGTTAAAAGCACACAAACAGGTTCCAGGTTTAATCCTCTCGTTGTGAAGGAGTCTTCCTTCTAATGAGCTTCTTTAACCTCCCAGGATTCAACAGCTTCGTGTAATCCTAACAATCGTTCTTCAAAACAGGATAATTGAGGGTTGGGGGTCGTTAGCAGCGCCAACGATGACCCTTAACTAGTAATTGGTGGTGGTGGTGGTGAGGGGTGGTAACGGTGGTGGTAACGGTAGTGGGGTGGTGGTGACGTGGTGGGGTGGTGGTAACGTGGTGATGTGATGGTAACGGTAGTGGGGTGGTGGTAACGTGGTGGGGTGGTGGTAACGTGGTGGGGTGGTGGTGACGTGGTGGGGTGGTGGTAACGGTAGTGGGGTGGTGGTAACGTGGTGAGTTGGTGGTAACGGTAGTGGGGTGGTGGTAACGGTAGTGGGGTGGTGGTAACGTGGTGGGGTGGTGGTAACGTGGTGGGGTGGTGGTAACGGTAGTGGGGTGGTGGTAACGTGGTGAGGTGGTGGTAACGGTAGTGGGGTGGTGGTAACGTGGTGGGGTGGTGGTAACGGTAGTGGGGTGGTGGTAACGTGGTGGGGTGGTGGTAACGTGGTGAGGTGGTGGTAACGGTAGTGGGGTGGTGGTAACGGTGATAACGGTGGTGTTAACTTAGGGGTTAGGTGGGTGGATACTTTGGCCTGGCTGTCACCATTAGCGGAGTGGCAATGGGTCTCTCTCTGGGTTCTTGTAGCAACACTGTTCCACTTAGCGAGCTACTCTTTACTCACCTGTTGACAACTTAAAGAATTATTCATATATATATATATATATATATATATATATATATATATATATATATATATATATATATATATATATATATATATATATATATATATATATACAGTGGACCCCCGCTTAACGATCACCTCCAAATGCGACCAATTATGTAAGAGTATTTATGTAAGTGCGTTTGTACGTGTATGTTTGGGGGTCTGAAATGGACTAATCTACTTCACAATATTCCTTATGGGAAAAAATTCGGTCAGTACTGGCACCTGAACATACTACTGGAATGAAAAAAGTTCGTTAACCGGGGGTCCACTGTATATATATATATATATATGAATAATGACACTTGAAAAGTAGTCTGTGATGTCAGCAGAGGTGAATATACTGGTACACTGGTGGAATAGAGGCTTTCGCTCAGACATATTTCTCTGTGTAGAGCTGCATCAAGTTACATTTCACTCTGTGTAGAGCTTTATCAAGTCATGTTTCCCTCTGTGTAGAGCTTTTTTAAGTCATGTTTCACTCTGTATAGAGCATTATCACAGTGGTAGAGCCTACCAGCTACTTACAGCTCTACACAGAGGAGAACATTCTCCCGATGAAAACATCTGTCTCAGCATCTCTGGTCCTCCAGCTCAGATTGATAATAAGCTGAAATCTTTGACGTGTCTGAGAAAACAGCTGCAAAAAGTGTCGATTAAAGCTTAAAGGAGGAGGTCACACGTGTAACAGCTGGCTACTGGAGACAGCGGAAGCGTTGTAGAGGTTAATGTGAGGGGCATCAGTCCCTCAGTTTTGAAGGAATTTTCTGAGGTTGTCAGTCGCTCAGTTAGGAAGAATTTTTTTGAGGTGTTCAGTTCCTCAATTTTGAAGTCAGTCTGGAGGTCGTCAGAACCTCAGTCTTAAAGAAAATATTGTAAGGTGATCAGTCTTTATAACACCTATATCAAAGTACTCTACATGTGTGATAGAAGTACTCTATATGTGTGATAGAAGTACTCTACATGTGTGATAGAAGTACTCTATATGTGTGATAGAAGTACTCTATATGTGTGATAGAAGTACTCTATATGTGTGATAGAAGTACTCTATATATGTGATAGAAGTATTCTACATGTATGATAGAAGTACTCTATATGTGTGATAGAAGTACTCTATATATGTGATAGAAGTATTCTACATGTGTGATAGAAGTACTCTATATGTGTGATAGAAGTACTCTATATGTGTGATAGAAGTACTCTATATGTGTGATAGAAGTATTCTACATGTGTGATAGAAGTACTCTATATGTGTGATAGAAGTACTCTATATGTGTGATAGAAGTACTCTATATATGTGATAGAAGTATTCTACATGTGTGATAGAAGTACTCTATATGTGTGATAGAAGTACTCTATATGTGTGATAGAAGTACTCTATATATGTGATAGAAGTACTCTATATGTGTGATAGAAGTACTCTATATATGTGATAGAAGTACTCTATATGTGTGATAGAAGTACTCTATATGTGTGACAGAAGTACTCTATATGTGTGATAGAAGTACTCTATATGTGTGATAGAAGTACTCTATATATGTGATAGAAGTATTCTACATGTGTGATAGAAGTACTCTATATATGTGATAGAAGTATTCTACATGTGTGATAGAAGTACTCTATATGTGTGATAGAAGTACTCTATATGTGTGATAGAAGTACTCTATATATGTGATAGAAGTACTCTATATGTGTGATAGAAGTACTCTATATATGTGATAGAAGTACTCTATATGTGTGATAGAAGTACTCTATATGTGTGATAGAAGTACTCTATATGTGTCATAGAAGTACTCTATATATGTGATAGAAGTATTCTACATGTGTGATAGAAGTACTCTATATGTGTGATAGAAGTACTCTATATATGTGATAGAAGTATTCTACATGTGTGATAGAAGTACTCTATATGTGTGATAGAAGTACTCTATATGTGTGATAGAAGTACTCTATATGTGTGATAGAAGTATTCTACATGTGTGATAGAAGTACTCTATATGTGTGATAGAAGTACTCTATATATGTGATAGAAGTACTCTATATGTGTCATAGAAGTACTCTATATATGTGATAGAAGTATTCTACATGTGTGATAGAAGTACTCTATATGTGTGATAGAAGTACTCTATATATGTGATAGAAGTATTCTACATGTGTGATAGAAGTACTCTATATGTGTGATAGAAGTACTCTATATGTGTGATAGAAGTACTCTATATGTGTGATAGAAGTATTCTACATGTGTGATAGAAGTACTCTATATGTGTGATAGAAGTACTCTATATGTGTGATAGAAGTACTCTATATATGTGATAGAAGTATTCTACATGTGTGATAGAAGTACTCTATATGTGTGATAGAAGTACTCTATATGTGTGATAGAAGTACTCTATATATGTGATAGAAGTACTCTATATGTGTGATAGAAGTACTCAATATATGTGATAGAAGTACTCTATATGTGTGATAGAAGTACTCTATATGTGTGATAGAAGTACTCTATATGTGTGATAGAAGTACTCTATATGTGTGATAGAAGTACTCTATATATGTGATAGAAGTATTCTACATGTGTGATAGAAGTACTCTATATATGTGATAGAAGTATTCTACATGTGTGATAGAAGTACTCTATATGTGTGATAGAAGTACTCTATATATGTGATAGAAGTACTCTATATGTGTGATAGAAGTACTTTATATATGTGATAGAAGTACTCTATATGTGTGATAGAAGTACTCTATATATGTGATAGAAGTACTCTATATGTGTGATAGAAGTACTCTATATATGTGATAGAAGTACTCTTATATGTGTGATAGAAGTACTCTATATATGTGATAGAAGTACTCTTATATGTGTGATAGAAGTACTCTATATGTGTGATAGAAGTACTCTATATGTGTGATAGAAGTACTCTATATGTGTGATAGAAGTACTCTATATGTGTGATAGAAGTACTCTATATATGTGATAGAAGTATTCTACATGTGTGATAGAAGTACTCTATATATGTGATAGAAGTATTCTACATGTGTGATAGAAGTACTCTACATGTGTGATAGAAGTACTCTATATATGTGATAGACGTACTCTATATGTGTGATAGAAGTACTCTATATGTGTGATAGAAGTACTCTATATATGTGATAGAAGTATTCTACATGTGTGATAGAAGTACTCTATATATGTGATAGAAGTATTCTACATGTGTGATAGAAGTACTCTATATGTGTGTGATAGAAGTACTCTATATATGTGATAGAAGTATTCTACATGTGTGATAGAAGTACTCTATATGTGTGATAGAAGTACTCTATATGTGTGATAGAAGTACTCTATATATGTGATAGAAGTATTCTACATGTGTGATAGAAGTACTCTATATATGTGATAGAAGTATTCTACATGTGTGATAGAAGTACTCTATATGTGTGATAGAAGTACTCTATATGTGTGATAGAAGTACTCTATATATGTGATAGAAGTATTCTACATGTGTGATAGAAGTACTCTATATGTGTGATAGAAGTACTCTATATGTGTGATAGAAGTACTCTATATGTGTGATAGAAGTACTCTATATGTGTGATAGAAGTACTCTATATATGTGATAGAAGTACTCTATATGTGTGATAGAAGTACTCTATATGTGTGATAGAAGTACTCTATATGTGTGATAGAAGTACTCTATATGTGTGATAGAAGTACTCTATATGTGTGATAGAAGTACTCTATATGTGTGATAGAAGTACTCTATATGTGTGATAGAAGTACTCTATATGTGTGATAGAAGTACTCTATAAGTGTGATAGAAGTACTCTATATGTGTGATAGAAGTACTCTATATATGTGATAGAAGTACTCTATGTGTGATAGAAGTACTCTATATGTGTGATAGAAGTACTCTATACATGTGATAGAAGTACTCTATATGTGTGATAGAAGTACTCTATATGTGTGATAGAAGTACTCTATATGTGTGATAGAAGTACTCTATATATGTGATAGAAGTACTCTATATGTGTGATAGAAGTACTCTATATGTGTGATAGAAGTACTCTATATATGTGATAGAAGTACTCTATATGTGTGATAGAAGTACTCTATATATGTGATAGAAGTACTCTATATGTGTGATAGAAGTACTCTACATGTGTGATAGAAGTACTCTACATGTGTGATAGAAGTACTCTATATGTGTGATAGAAGTACTCTACATGTGTGATAGAAGTACTCTATATGTGTGATAGAAGTACTCTATATGTGTGATAGAAGTACTCTACATGTGTGATAGAAGTACTCTACATGTGTGACAGAAGTACTCTACATGTGTGATAGAGAGAAGGTTGCTCCAGTAGCTGTGGTGGACCACTGAAACTGGTCCACCTGACGGGTTTAGAGATTTAGAAATTCTATAGTTACCAGGAGACTAGACACATACAACGTGTCTGTGCCATACTATTATTGCTAGTTTTTCGAAACTAAAAAAGACAGACATTGTATTGTGACTCTTATTTCCTCTTTATCCCCTCCCTATTTATTCCTTCCCCCTTCCCATTTCTTTTCCCCCTCCCCATTTCTTCCTTCCCCTTCCCCATTTCTCTCTTCCCCCTCATCATTTCTTTCTTCCTCTCCCCATTTCTTCCTTTCCCCTTCCCATTTCTTTTCCCCCTCCCCATTTCTTCCTTCCCCCTTCCCATTTCTTTTTCCCCTCCCCATTTCTTCTTTCCCCCTCCCCATTTCTTCCTTTCCCCATCCAATTTCTTTCTTCCCAATACCCATTTTTTCTTTCCCCTCTCCATTTCTTCTCTCATCCCTCCTCATTTCTTCCTTCCCCTCCCCATTTCTCTCTTCCCCCTCACCATTTCTTCCTTCCCCTCCTCATTTCTCCCTTCCCCCCTCCCCATTCCTCTATACGCCCTCCATCACCTCCATACGTGTACCTCCCACAGAGAAACATTATTTTAATTCATAAGAAGCTGTAAACCCATGTGGACCACTCAGCCCAAGGAGCGGTGAAGGCTCAGACCTCCGTCTGCCTAGCTTCAGACGGAAGGCGTTACTGTTCAGTGTACAACACACATACGCTGATCCCCCTCTGAGACAAGTGAAGTGTCCAAATAATGGGATTAGAACCTGTACAGTGTAGCTGCTTGTGGTGTTTACACTCGCTGTTGTGGACGCTGTCAGCTGATTCAACCCCCCCCCTTTAAAAAAGGGGGTACGTTCGTTTCGGAAGGGAAGAAAAGGGAGGGGGTAAAGAGGGAGTGGGGGTGAGTCGATTGCTGTGGGAGGAGGTTCAATGATTGGTGGAGAGGCTCGACTACTGTTGGAGAAGGTTCGACGGCTGTTGGAGGAGGTTCGAATACTGTTGGAGGAGGTTCGACTACCGTTGGAGGAGGTTCGACAACTGCTGGAGGAGATTCGACGGTTGTTGGAGGAGGTTCTACTACTGTTGGAGAAGGTTCGACTACTGTTGGAGAAGGTTCGACTACAGTTGGAGGAGGTTCGACTACTGTTGGAGAAGGTTCGACTACAGTTGGAGGAGGTTCGACTACTGTTGGAGGAGGTTCGGCGACTGTTGGAGAAGGTTCGATGACTTTTGAAGAAGGTTTAGTGACTGTCGAGAGGCAGGTTTCAGAACGTGTCAACGGGAGTAGATAGAGGCTCCGGGAGAGCGATAGATAGCTGTGGGAGAGAGAGAGTCGACAGCTGTGGAAGAAAGGGTGGACAACTGCCGGAGAGAGAGCCGACAGTTGTGAGAGAGAGTCGATAGCTGTGGGAGAGAGTCGACAGCTATGGGGGAGAGTCGATAGTTGTAGGAAAAGAGAGAGAGGGGGGATTCCCGTCTACTCATGGGAGAAGGCGGAGGAGTAGACGGCTGATGGCTGTGAGGGGCCAGGAGTCGACGGTTGTGAGAGAGTAGATGGAAGGGAAATCACATCTGTGGGAATGTGGGCAGATTGAAGATTGACGCAGCTGTGGGGGTGTGGGAGAGTGGGGAATATGGGTTGTGGGGGTCGGAGACCCCTCCCAAACACACACACACATATTCTTGGACTGCAAGAAGGCGTTTGACACAGTTCCACACAAGAGATTGGTGCAAAAACTGGAGGACCAAGCAGGGATAACAAAGGCACTACAATGGATCAGGGAATATTTGTCAGGAAGACAGCAGCGAGTCATGGTACGTGGCGAGGTGTCAGAGTGGGCACCTGTGACCAGCGGGGTCCCACAGGGGTCAGTCCTAGGACCAGTGCTGTTTCTGGTATTTGTGAACGACATGACGGAAGGAATAGACTCTGAGGTGTCCCTGTTTGCAGATGACGTGAAGTTGATGAGAAGAATTCACTCGATCGAAGAACAGGCAGAACTACAAAGGGATCTGGACAGGCTGCAGACCTGGTCCAGCAATTGGCTCCTGGAGTTCAATCCCACCAAGTGCAAAGTCATGAAGATTGGGGAAGGGCAAAGAAGACCGCAGACGGAGTACAGTCTAGGGGGCCAGAGACTACAAACCTCACTCAAGGAAAAAGATCTTGGGGTGAGTATAACACCAGGCACATCTCCTGAAGCGCACATCAATCAAATAACTGCTGCAGCATATGGGCGCCTAGCAAACCTCAGAACAGCATTCCGACATCTTAATAAGGAATCGTTCAAGACCCTGTACACCGTGTACGTTAGGCCCATATTGGAGTATGCGGCACCAGTTTGGAACCCACACCTAGCCAAGCACGTAAAGAAACTAGAGAAAGTGCAAAGGTTTGCAACAAGACTAGTCCCAGAGCTAAGAGGTATGTCCTACGAGGAGAGGTTAAGGGAAATCAACCTGACTACACTGGAGGACAGGAGAGATAGGGGGGACATGATAACGACATACAAAATACTGAGAGGAATTGACAAGGTGGACAAAGACAGGATGTTCCAGAGATTGGACACAGTAACAAGGGGACACAGT
Organism: Cherax quadricarinatus; assembly: GCF_038502225.1. Lineage (NCBI taxonomy): Eukaryota > Metazoa > Arthropoda > Malacostraca > Decapoda > Parastacidae > Cherax > Cherax quadricarinatus. Next base: position 7,713,513 of record NC_091349.1, read on the forward strand.
TGGAAGTTGAAGACACAGATGAATCACAGGGATGTTAGGAAGTATTTCTTCAGCCACAGAGTAGTCAGTAAGTGGAATAGTCTGGGAAGAGATGTAGTGGAGGCAGGATCCATACATAGCTTTAAGAAGAGGTATGATAAAACTCACGGTTCAGGGAGAGTGACCTAGTAGCGATCAGTGAAGAGGCGGGGCCAGGAGCTCGGACTCGACCCCCGCAACCTCAACTAGGTGAGTACAACTAGGTGAGTACACACACACTTTACGGACTCAAAATTCCAATTCAAAGTACTAAAGAAGAGAGAGAA
>NC_091349.1:7718817-7723817 GCF_038502225.1 Cherax quadricarinatus
CACTACTACCACTACTACAACTACCACCACCACCACTACTACCTATAAACCTCCGTTACTACATATATGGCAGTAAAGCAACTAAACATAACAACTCTGTAAACCAATAAACCTGACGTCCCCCATCATCAGTATTTCTGAAATGGATTTTAGAAGGAAGGTTACCAGTCACAAGGAATCACAACAACTGCACGACCCAGGTCAACACTGGTTCAGAACAGGTCGTTCCTGTCTCTCACAACTACTGGAATTAAAACCTGGTCTTGGACACCCTGGAAGACGCGATAATAATATTAAAGGCATAATTTTTAGAGGGGTGGACTGTTAAGCCAGTGGAAGGCTACGGTCAGATGACCAATAAGCTCCAGCTGCGGGTCATCATATGACTGAGACACGCGTCAGGAAACACTTGTACTGTTTCCTGACTTAACTGGAAGACCAGCACAATACAGATGTAATCTACACTCACTTTATAAAAGCCTTTGACAAGTGCGACCATGGTGGTAACACGCAAAAAATACCTGCTAAAGGAATACCTCAGAAGGTGGCAAGATGGATATTAACTTCCTAACAAATAAGAAGTTTAATATCTACATGAAATGAAATGAACAAAGTAATACAATAGTAAGTTATAGTGGACAGAGAGGTGTCCCCCAAGACACATGTTATAGTGGACAGAGTGGTGTCCCCCAAGACACATGTTATAGTGGACAGAGAGGTGTCCCCCAAGACACATGTTATAGTGGACAGAGAGGTGTCCCCCAAGACACATGTTATAGTGGACAGAGAGGTGTCCCCCAAGACACATGTTATAGTGGACAGAGTGGTGTCCCCCAAGACACATGTTATAGTGGACAGAGAGGTGTCCCCCAAGACACATGTTATAGTGGACAGAGAGGTGTCCCCCAAGACACATGTTATAGTGGACAGAGTGGTGTCCCCCAAGACACATGTTATAGTGGACAGAGTGGTGTCCCCCAAGACACATGTTATAGTGGACAGAGAGGTGTCCCCCAAGACACATGTTATAGTGGACAGAGAGGTGTCCCCCAAGACACATGTTATAGTGGACAGAGTGGTGTCCCCCAAGACACATGTTATAGTGGACAGAGAGGTGTCCCCCAAGACACATGTTATAGTGGACAGAGAGGTGTCCCCCAAGACACATGTTATAGTGGACAGAGTGGTGTCCCCCAAGACACATGTTATAGTGGACAGAGTGGTGTCCCCCAAGACACATGTTATAGTGGACAGAGAGGTGTCCCCCAAGACACATGTTATAGTGGACAGAGAGGTGTCCCCCAAGACACATGTTATAGTGGACAGAGAGGTGTCCCCCAAGACACATGTTATAGTGGACAGAGTGGTGTCCCCCAAGACACATGTTATAGTGGACAGAGAGGTGTCCCCCAAGACACATGTTATAGTGGACAGAGAGGTGTCCCCCAAGACACATGTTATAGTGGACAGAGAGGTGTCCCCCAAGACACATGTTATAGTGGACAGAGAGGTGTCCCCCAAGACACATGTTATAGTGGACAGAGAGGTGTCCCCCAAGACACATGTTATAGTGGACAGAGAGGTGTCCCCCAAGACACATGTTATAGTGGACAGAGAGGTGTCCCCCAAGACACATGTTATAGTGGACAGAGTGGTGTCCCCCAAGACACATGTTATAGTGGACAGAGAGGTGTCCCCCAAGACACATGTTATAGTGGACAGAGTGGTGTCCCCCAAGACACATGTTATAGTGGACAGAGAGGTGTCCCCCAAGACACATGTTATAGTGGACAGAGTGGTGTCCCCCAAGACACATGTTATAGTGGACAGAGTGGTGTCCCCCAAGACACATGTTATAGTGGACAGAGAGGTGTCCCCCAAGACACATGTTATAGTGGACAGAGTGGTGTCCCCCAAGACACATGTTATAGTGGACAGAGTGGTGTCCCCCAAGACACATGTTATAGTGGACAGAGAGGTGTCCCCCAAGACACATGTTATAGTGGACAGAGTGGTGTCCCCCAAGACACATGTTATAGTGGACAGAGAGGTGTCCCCCAAGACACATGTTATAGTGGACAGAGTGGTGTCCCCCAAGACACATGTTATAGTGGACAGAGAGGTGTCCCCCAAGACACATGTTATAGTGGACAGAGAGGTGTCCCCCAAGACACATGTTATAGTGGACAGAGTGGTGTCCCCCAAGACACATGTTATAGTGGACAGAGTGGTGTCCCCCAAGACACATGTTATAGTGGACAGAGAGGTGTCCCCCAAGACACATGTTATAGTGGACAGAGTGGTGTCCCCCAAGACACATGTTATAGTGGACAGAGAGGTGTCCCCCAAGACACATGTTATAGTGGACAGAGTGGTATCCCCCAAGACACATGCTATAGTGGACAGAGTGGTGTCCCCCAAGACACATGTTATAGTGGACAGAGTGGTGTCCCCCAAGACACATGTTATAGTGGACAGAGTGGTGTCCCCCAAGACACATGTTATAGTGGACAGAGAGGTGTCCCCCAAGACACATGTTATAGTGGACAGAGAGGTGTCCCCCAAGACACATGTTATAGTGGACAGAGTGGTATCCCCCAAGACACATGTTATAGTGGACAGAGTGGTATCCCCCAAGACACATGTTATAGTGGACAGAGTGGTATCCCCCAAGACACATGTTATAGTGGACAGAGAGGTGTCCCCCAAGACACATGTTATAGTGGACAGAGAGGTGTCCCCCAAGACACATGTTATAGTGGACAGAGTGGTATCCCCCAAGACACATGTTATAGTGGACAGAGTGGTATCCCCCAAGACACATGTTATAGTGGACAGAGTGGTATCCCCCAAGACACATGTTATAGTGGACAGAGAGGTGTCCCCCAAGACACATGTTATAGTGGACAGAGAGGTGTCCCCCAAGACACATGTTATAGTGGACAGAGAGGTGTCCCCCAAGACACATGTTATAGTGGACAGAGAGGTGTCCCCCAAGACACATGTTATAGTGGACAGAGTGGTATCCCCCAAGACACATGTTATAGTGGACAGAGAGGTGTCCCCCAAGACACATGTTATAGTGGACAGAGAGGTGTCCCCCAAGACACATGTTATAGTGGACAGAGAGGTGTCCCCCAAGACACATGTTATAGTGGACAGAGTGGTATCCCCCAAGACACATGTTATAGTGGACAGAGTGGTATCCCCCAAGACACATGTTATAGTGGACAGAGAGGTGTCCCCCAAGACACATGTTATAGTGGACAGAGTGGTGTCCCCCAAGACACATGTTATAGTGGACAGAGTGGTGTCCCCCAAGACACATGTTATAGTGGACAGAGTGGTATCCCCCAAGACACATGTTATAGTGGACAGAGTGGTGTCCCCCAAGACACATGTTATAGTGGACAGAGTGGTGTCCCCCAAGACACATGTTATAGTGGACAGAGTGGTGTCCCCCAAGACACATGTTATAGTGGACAGAGAGGTGTCCCCCAAGACACATGTTATAGTGGACAGAGAGGTGTCCCCCAAGACACATGTTATAGTGGAGAGAGTGGTGTCCCCCAAGACACATGTTATAGTGGACAGAGAGGTGTTCCCCAAGACACATGTTATAGTGGAGAGAGTGGTGTCCCCCAAGACACATGTTATAGTGGACAGAGAGGTGTCCCCCAAGACACATGTTATAGTGGACAGAGTGGTGTCCCCCAAGACACATGTTATAGTGGAGAGAGTGGTGTCCCCCAAGACACATGTTATAGTGGAGAGAGTGGTGTCCCCCAAGACACATGTTATAGTGGACAGAGAGGTGTCCCCCAAGACACATGTTATAGTGGACAGAGTGGTGTCCCCCAAGACACATGTTATAGTGGACAGAGTGGTGTCCCCCAAGACACATGTTATAGTGGACAGAGTGGTGTCCCCCAAGACACATGTTATAGTGGACAGAGTGGTGTCCCCCAAGACACATGTTATAGTGGACAGAGTGGTGTCCCCCAAGACACATGTTATAGTGGACAGAGTGGTGTCCCCCAAGACACATGTTATAGTGGACAGAGAGGTGTCCCCCAAGACACATGTTATAGTGGACAGAGAGGTGTCCCCCAAGACACATGTTATAGTGGACAGAGAGGTGTCCCCCAAGACACATGTTATAGTGGACAGAGTGGTGTTCCCCAAGACACATGTTATAGTGGACAGAGTGGTATCCCCCAAGACACATGTTATAGTGGACAGAGAGGTGTCCCCCAAGACACATGTTATAGTGGACAGAGTGGTGTTCCCCAAGACACATGTTATAGTGGACAGAGTGGTGTCCCCCAAGACACATGTTATAGTGGACAGAGAGGTGTCCCCCAATACACATGTTATAGTGGACAGAGTGGTGTCCCCCAAGACACATGTTATAGTGGACAGAGTGGTGTTCCCCAAGACACATGTTATAGTGGACAGAGTGGTGTTCCCCAAGACACATGTTATAGTGGACAGAGTGGTGTTCCCCAAGACACATGTTATAGTGGACAGAGTGGTGTCCCCCAAGACACATGTTATAGTGGACAGAGAGGTGTCCCCCAAGACACATGTTATAGTGGACAGAGTGGTGTTCCCCAAGACACATGTTATAGTGGACAGAGTGGTATCCCCCAAGACACATGTTATAGTGGACAGAGAGGTGTCCCCCAAGACACATGTTATAGTGGACAGAGAGGTGTCCCCCAAGACACATGTTATAGTGGACAGAGTGGTGTTCCCCAAGACACATGTTATAGTGGACAGAGTGGTATCCCCCAAGACACATGTTATAGTGGACAGAGAGGTGTCCCCCAAGACACATGTTATAGTGGACAGAGTGGTGTTCCCCAAGACACATGTTATAGTGGACAGAGTGGTGTCCCCCAAGACACATGTTATAGTGGACAGAGAGGTGTCCCCCAATACACATGTTATAGTGGACAGAGTGGTGTCCCCCAAGACACATGTTATAGTGGACAGAG
>NC_091349.1:7728817-7753817 GCF_038502225.1 Cherax quadricarinatus
TGGGCCACTGATATAAACCAAGTCTTCCATTGAACCACTGATATAAACCAAGTCTTCCAGTGAACCACTGATATAAACCAAGTCTTCCAGTGGGCCACTGATATAAACCAAGTCATCCAACGGACCACTGGTATAAACCAAGTCATCCAATGGACCACTGATATAAACCAAGCCTTCCAGTGAACCACTGATATAAACCAAGTCTTCCAGTGGACCACTGATATAAACCAAGTCTTCCAGTGGACTACTGATATAAACCAAGTCTTCCAGTGGACCACTGATATAAACCAAGTCTTCCAGTGGACCACTGATATAAACCAAGTCTTACAGTGGACCACTGATATAAACCAAGTCTTCCAGTGGACCACTGATATAAACCAAGTCTTACAGTGGACTACTGATATAAACCAAGTCTTCCAGTGGACCACTGATATAAACCAAGTTATCCAGTGGACCACTGGTATAAACCAAGTCTTCCAGTGGACCACTGATATAAACCAAGTCTTCCAGTTTGCCACTGGTATAAACCAAGTCTTCCAGTGGACCACTGATATAAATCGTCTTCCAGTGCACCACTGGTATAAACCAAGTCTTCCAGTGGACCACTGATATAAACCAAGTTTTCCAGTGGGCCACTGGTATAAACCAAGTCTTCCAGTACACCACTGATATAAATCAAGTCTTCCAGTGGACCACTAGTATAAACCAAGTCTTCCAGTGGACCACTGGCATAAACCAAATCTTCCAGTGGACCACTGATATAAATCACGTCTTCCAGTGTACCACTGATATAAACCAAGTCTTCCAGTGGAGCACTGATATAAACCAAGTCTTCCAGTGGACCACAGGTATAAACCAAGTCTTCCAGTGGACCACTGGTATAAACCATGTCTTCCAGTAGACCACTGGTATAAACCAAGTCTTCTAGCGGACCACTGGTATAAACCAAGTCTTCCAGTGGACCAATGATAGAAACCAAGTCTTCCAGTGGACCACTGGTATAAACCAAGTCTTCCAGTGGACCACTGGTATAAACCAAGTCTTCCAGTGGACCACTGGTATAAACCAAGTCTTCCAGTGGACCACTGGAATAAACCAAGTCTTCCAGTGGACCTCTGTTATAAACCAAGTCTTCCAGTGGATCACTGGTATAAACCAAGTCTTCCAGTGGACCACTGGTATAAACCAAGTCTTCCAGTGGACCACTGGTATAAACCAAGTCTTCCAGTGGACCACTGGTATAAACCAAGTCTTCAAGTGGACCACTGGTATAAACCAAGTCTTCCAGTGGACCACTGATATAAACCAAGTCTTCCAGTGGACCACTGATATAAACCAAGTGTTCCAGTGGACCACTGATATAAACCAAGTCTTCCAGTGGACCACTGATGTAAACCAAGTCTTCCAGTGGACCACTGATGTAAACCAAGTCTTCCAGTGGACCAATGATAGAAATCAAGTATTACAACCCAGGATTACAAATGGCCTGTTACCCCAGGTGTAATGGGAGCTAAATAAACACAGCAGAAAAAGTTTAGACTTATATTATCCTTCACCAATTTAGAACAGCAATATGTACACTATGTACAGTGATAGGTATTAGTGCACTCCACGGTAAGCAAGGCAGAAATAGAAGCCACAAGATAGCAGACCGTGCTTCAACCAGCTCTAGAATGGGAATGACAAGGGCAGACAGGAGAGTGGTATCCACATAACCTCTGCGATTGCCAAAACCATCTTCTTATTGGCTAGAACCTGGTCACTAGTTGAACGATGGGGCCCCATCATCAACTCTTAGCAACCTGGTTCGCTGGTTGGGGGAGATAGCCTGTAAATGAGGGTGTGTACATGCGCCGAATAAAGGTTACGTACTCTTTGCATGCCACACCCCCACCCCGAGAAGGCTCAGGATTAGGCTGCCACCTCCCAGTGGTAACCGTGCCGCCATGGCACAAAATGGGACCGCCTTTCCTCTCCACCATCCAACTCTTAGATAGAGCTCGGCCTTTCTCGTGACAAACAGCCAAACCCTAAACTCAAAGTGAGACAGCAGTCAGTCAGGCTAGCATAGGTCCAAGATACAGACGGACGGTAGCCCGCATCCCCTCACTAAAAAAATAACCCCACACCAGGGGATAAAAAAAAAGAGCGTGAAAAAGGGGTTACCACAAATAATATAACATCCTAACCTAAATAAATAAAAATATTAGACTCTAGATAAAGAGTCTGCCAACATATTTTCTTTGCCGGCAATATATTTAATTGAGTGAGTATGGTTGCAGTCTTAGCGTCCAGCGCATGAGCCTTGTGTTGTGGTTCTTCATGGCTTGGAGATATACTAGAGGATTGTGATCACTGTAGACTGTGACCACCTGCGATGTCTGGCCCACATAAACATCGAAATGCTCCAAAGCCAGTACCAGCGCGAGGGCTTCTTTTTCAATGGTAGAGTAAGCCCTCTGATGTGGCTGGAACTTGGCTGAAAAGTATGCTACAGGCTGCAACTCCTTGTTCCCGATTTGTAATAGTACTGCCCCAACCCCAGACTCACAAGCATCAACTTGTAATGAAAAGGGTTTGGAGAAGTCTGGAGACAAAAGAATGGGTGCAGTACACAATAATCTTTTTGCTTTGTCAAAAGCAGTGTTACAGTCTGAGGTCCAATTAAAGGGAACTTTGTGACTGGTAAGAGAGGTAAGAGGGGAAACAATATCTGAGAAATTCTTACAGAATCTTCTGTAAAATCCTATCATGCCTAGGAAACGTTGAAGAGATTTCCTATCATGAGGAACTGGATAATCTTTAATAGCAAGAACTTTAGCAAGTTTAGGTGCAACTTTACCACTGCCTACTTCATGGCCTAGAAAAGTGACAGTGACCTGGCCAAAGGAAGATTTAGATAAATTAACTGTTAAATGGGAACTCTGAAAGGTCTCAAAAAGAGCCTTAAGTCTAAGTAGGTGTTGATCCCAAGTATCAGACACCACAGCAATATCATCTAGGTACACTGCCGTGCCTTCAAGTCCTTTAATAGCCTGATGGATAAGTTTCTGGAATGAAGAGGGGGAATTTTTCATTTCGAAGAGGGTAACTGTGTATTGATAATGACCTCCTGGAATTACGAAGGCAGAGATTTCCTTCGCCTTATCCGTTAAAGGTACCTGATAGTAACCTTTAAGGAGATCTAACTTGGACACAAAAGTAGCCTTACCCACAAATTCAATTCCGTCATCCAGACGAGGAAGAGGGTAAGCATCTGTAATTGTGACCTCATTCACCTTACGGTAGTCTGTACACATACGAAACCCTCCATCAGCCTTCTTCACAAGGATGCACGGTGAAGCCCATGGACTAGATGACTCCTCCACTAAACCATGCTTTAACAAAAATTCTACTTCCTGCTGAAGTAGCCTTTTCTTTTTAGGATTAGCTCTGTAGGGAGAGAGTTTAATTGGTTTAGAGTTTCCCACATGTACATCATGATAACCTAACGTACATTTTTTCGGCAAATCCGAAAAAATATTAGGATATGACTGTAGAAGCTCAGTTAAATTTGTTGCTTGGGTTTCAGATAATCCCTCCATTAAAGGGCTAGGATCCTTGAGGAGGACAGAATTTGAAAGTTTAGTATTAATTTCAGAGATAGAGTGCAAAGAGTCAGAGTTGTCCTCAGAGGTAGAGGACAGAGTCATTACTGGGACTTTATCTGGTGTATGGAAATATTTTAATTGATTAATGTGGTAAGTTTTAGTTTTTGAGGTCTTATCAATGGGAGCTACCACATAATTTACATCAGATAATCTACTTACAATCTGCATAGGTCCCGTAAATCTAGCTTTCAAGGTGTGGCCAGGTATAGGTTCCTGCACCAACACCTTGTCTCCTGGATGGAAGGAGCGGAATTGTGCACTTCTGTCATACCTCTGTTTCATCTTGCTTTGAGCTGTCTTTAGGTTAGCCTTGGCTAATTGACGTGCCACCTGCAACCTTGAAGACGGATTGTAGGGTGTTGAGCTAACGTCTTCTCCCATCCATCCTTCTTTGAGCACCCGAAGAGGACCTCGTATATTGTGCCCAAAGATCAGCTCAAACGGACTATACCCTGTAGACTCTTGCACCGTCTCTCGTACTGAGAACAGCAACAAAGGTAGTGATTCATCCCAGTCTGTAGAAAAGTGCATGCAAAAAGTTCTCATCATAGTTTTTAACGTCTGATGGAATCTTTCCAAGGCGCCTTGGGACTGAGGATGATAGGCAGTGGATAAGTTGTGGATTATGCCTAACCTAGTTAATATTTCCCTAAATGCTTTGGCAGTAAAGTTAGAAATAGAAGCCACAAGATAGCAGACCGTGCTTCAACCAGCTCTAGAATGGGAATGACAAGGGCAGACAGGAGAGTGGTAACCACATAACCTCTGCGATTGCCAAAACCATCTTCTTATTGGCTAGAACCTGGTCACTAGTTGAACGACGGGGCCCCATCATCAACTCTTAGCAACCTGGTTTACTGGTTGGGGAAGATAGCCTGTAAATGAGGGTGTGTACATGCGCCGAATAAAGGTTACGTACTCTTTGCATGCCACATCAAGGCTTCCAGTGGACTACTGATATATACCAAGTCTTCCAGTGGACTACTGACATAAACCAAGTCTTCCAGTGGACCACTGGTATAAACCAAGTCTTCCAGAAGACCACTGGTATAAACCAAATCTTCCAGAAGACCACTGGTATAAACCAAGCCTTCCAGCGGACCACTGATATAAACCAAGTATTCCAGTGGACCACTGACATAAACCAAGTCTTCCAGTGGACCACTGGTATAAACCAAGTCTTCCAGTGGATCACTTGTATAAATCAAGTCTTCAAGTGGACCACTGGTATAAACTAAATCTTCCAGTAGACCACTGGTATAAACCAAGTCTTCCAGTGGACCACTGGTATAAACCAAGTCTTCCAGTGGACTACTGGTATAAACCAAGTCTTCCAGTGGACCACATGTATAAACCAAGTCTTCCAGTGGACCACTGGTATAAACCAAGTCTTCCAGTGGACCACTGGTATAAACCAAGTCTTCCAATGGACCACTGGTATAAACCAAGTGTCCAGTGGACCACTGGTATAAACCAAGTCTTCAAGTGGACCACTGGAATAAACCAAGTCTTCCAGTAGACCACTGGTATAAACCAAGTCTTCCAGTGGACCACTGGTATAAACCAAGTCTTCCAGTAGACCACTGGTATAAACCAAGTCTTCCACTGGACCACTGGAATAAACCAAGTCTTCCAGTGGACCACTGGAATAAACCAAGTCTTCCAGGGGGAGTTATAAGGGTCGAAGATCTCACATTCAAGGTGCAAAACAATGTTATTATTGCAACGTTGGATTATATAAAGTGGACACCAACAACATGATTGACCATTTCAGCAACCAGGAGGCCTGGTCTGGGACCGGTCAGCGGGACAGTGACCTCCGAGAATGGCTACAGGTTACCCTCTCCTTCAGAGTGCAGGTACTGTACTTCCCACCTCAAGAACTGTAACATCCTCACCCATCCTTCAGAGTGCAGGTACTGTACTTCCCACCTCCAGGACTGTAACATCCTCACCCATCCTTCAGAGTGCAGGTGCTATACTTCCCACCTCCAGGACTGTAACATCCTCACCCATCCTTCAGAGTGCAGGTACTGTACTTAACACCTCCAGGACTGCAACATCCTCACCCATCCTTCAGAGTGCAGGTACTGTACGTCCCACCTCCACGACTGTAACATCCTCACCCATCCTTCAGAGTGCAGGTACTGTACTTCCCACCTCCAGGACTGTAACATCCTCACCCATCCTTCAGAGTGCAGGTACTGTACTTAACACCTCCAGGACTGCAACATCCTCACCCATCCTTCAGAGTGCAGGTACTGTACGTCCCACCTCCACAACTGTAACATCCTCACCCATCCTTCAGAGTGCAGGTACTGTACTTCCCACCTCCAGGACTGTAACATCCTCACCCATCCTTCAGAGTGCAGGTGTTGTACTTCCCACCTACAGGATTCTAACATCCTTACCCATCCTTCAGAGTGCAGGTACTGTACTTCCCACCTCCAGGACTGTAACATCCTCAACCATCCTTCAGAGTGCAGGTACTGTACTTCCCACCCCCAGGACTGTAACATCCTTACCCATCCTTCAGAGTGCAGGTACTGTACTTCCCACCTCCAGGACTGTAACATCCTCACCCATCCTTCAGAGTGCAGGTACTGTACTTCCCACCCCCAGGACTGTAACATCCTTACCCATCCTTCAGAGTGCAGGTACTGTACTTCCCACCTCCAGAACTGTAACATCCTCACCCATCCTTCAGAGTGCAGGTGCTGTACTTCCCACCTCCAGGACTGTAACATCCTCACCCATCCTTCAGAGTGCAGGTACTGTACTTCCCACCTACAGGACTGCAACATCCTCACCCATCCTTCAGAGTGCAGGTACTGTACTTCCCACCTCCAGGACTGTAACATCCTCAACCATCCTTCAGAGTGCAGGTACTGTACTTCCCACCTCCAGGACTGTAACATCCTCACCCATCCTTCAGAGTGCAGGTACTGTACTTAACACCTCCAGGACTGTAACATCCTCACCCATCCTTCAGAGTGCAGGTACTGTACTTCCCACCTCCAGGACTGTAACATCATCACCAATCCTTCAGAGTGCAGGTACTGTACTTCCCACCTCCACGACTGTAGCATCGTCACCCATCCTTCAGAGTGCAGGTACTGCACTTCCCACCTCCACTACTGTAACATCCTCAACCATCCTTCAGAGTGCAGGTACTGTACTTCTCACCTCCACGACTGTAACATCCTCACCCATCCTTCAGAGTGCAGGTACTGTACTTCCCACCTCCAGGACTGTAACATCCTCACCCATCCTTCAGAGTGCAGGTACTGTACTTCCCACCGCTACGACTGTAACATCCTCACCCATCCTTCAGAGTGCAGGTACTGTACTTCCCACCTCCAGGACTGTAACATTCTCACCCATCCTTCAGAGTGCAGGTGCTGTACTTCCCACCTCCAGGACTGTAACATCCTTACCCATCCTTCAGAGTGCAGGTGCTGTACTTCCCACCTCCAGGACTGTAACATCCTCACCCATCCTTCAGAGTGCAGGTACTGTACTTCCCACCTACAGGACTGTAACATCTTCACCCATCCTTCAGAGTGCAGGTACTGTACTTCTCACCTCCAGGACTGCAACATCCTCACCCATCCTTCAGAGTGCAGGCACTGTACTTCCCACCACAAGAACTGTAACATCCTAACCCATCCTTCATAGTGCAGACACTGTACATCCCATCTCCAGGACTGTAACATCCTCACCCATCCTTCAGAGTGCAGATACTGTCCTTCCCACCTCCAGGACTGTAACATCCTCACCCATCCTTCAGAGTGCAGGTACTGTACTTCCCACCTCCAGGACTGTAACATCCTCACCCATTCTTCAGAGTGCAGGTACTGTACTTCCCACCTCCAGGACTGTAACATCCTCACCCATCCTTCAGAGTGCAGGTACTGTACTTCCTACCTCCAGGACTGTAACATCCTCAACCATCCTTCAGAGTGCAGGTACTGTACTTCCCACCTCCACGACTGTAACATCCTCACCCATCCTTCAGAATGTAGGTACTGTACTTCCCACCTCCAGGACTGTAACATCCTCAACCATCCTTCAGAGTGCAGGTGCTGCACTTCCCACCTCCACGACTGTAGCATCCTCAACCATCCTTCAGAGTGCAGGTACTGTACTTCCTACCTCCAGGACTGTAACATCCTCACCCATCCTTCAGAGTGCAGGTGCTGCACTTCCCACCTCCACGACTGTAACATCCTCAACCATCCTTCAGAGTGCAGGTACTGTACTTCCCACCTCCAGGACTGTAACATCCTCACCCATCCTTCAGAGTGCAGGTACTGTACTTCCTACCTCCAGGACTGTAACATCCTCAACCATCCTTCAGAGTGCAGGTACTGTACTTCCCACCTCCACGACTGTAACATCCTCACCCATCCTTCAGAATGTAGGTACTGTACTTCCCACCTCCAGGACTGTAACATCCTCACCCATCCTTCAGAGTGCAGGTACTGTACTACCCACCTCCACGACTGTAACATCCTCACCCATCCTTCAGAGTGCAGGTACTGTACTTCCCACCTCCACGATTGTAACATCCTCACCCATCCTTCAGAGTTTAGGTACTGTACTTCCCACCTCCAGGACTGTAACATCCTCACCCATCCTTCAGAGTGCAGATACTGTACTACCCACCTCCACGACTGTAACATCCTCACCCATCCTTCAGAGTGCAGGTACTGTACTTCCCACCTCGAGGACTGTAACATCCTCACCCATCCTTCAGAGTGCAGGTACTGTACTTCCCACCTCCACGACTGTAACATCCTCACCCATCCTTCAGAGTGCAGGTACAGTGCTTCCCACCTCCAGGACTGCAACATCCTCACCCATCCTTCAGAGTGCAGGTACTGTGCATCCCACCTCCAGGACTGTAACATCCTCACCCATCCTTCAGAGTGCAGGTGCTGTACTTCCCACCTCCAGGACTGTAACATCCTCACCCATCCTTCAGAGTGCAGGTACTGTACTTCCCACCTCCAGGACTGTAACATCCTCACCCATCCTTCAGAGTGCAGGTACTGTACTTCCCACCTCCAGGACTGTAACATCCTCAACCATCCGTCAGAGTGCAGGTACTGTACTTCCCACCTCCATGACTGTAACATCCTCACCCATCCTTCAGAGTGCAGGTACTGTACTTCCCCACCCCCAGGACTGTAACATCCTCACCCATCCTTCAGAGTGCAGGTACTGTACTTCCCACCTCCACGACTGTAACATCCTCACCCATCCTTCAGAGTGCAGGTACTGTACTTCCCACCTCCAGGACTGTAACATCCTCAACCATCCTTCAGAGTGCAGGTACTGTACTTCCCACCTCCAGGACTGTAACATCCTCACCCATCCTTCAGAGTGCAGGTACTGTACTTCCCACCTCCAGGACTGTAACATCATCAACCATCCTTCAGAGTGCAGGTACTGTACTTCCCACCTCCAGGACTGTAACATCCTCACCCATCCTTCAGAGTGCAGGTACTGTACTTCCCACCCCCAGGACTGTAACATCCTCACCCATCCTTCAGAGTGCAGGTACTGTACTTCCCACCTCCAGGACTGTAACATCCTCACCTATCCTTCAGAGTGCAGGTACTGTACTTCCCACCTCCAGGACTGTAACATCCTCAACCATCCTTCAGAGTGCAGGTACTGTACTTCCCACCTCCAGGACTGTAACATTCTCACTCATCCTTCAGAGTGCAGGTGCTGTACTTCCCACCTCCAGGACTGTAACATCCTCAACCATCCTTCAGAGTGCAGGTGCTGTACTTCCCTCCTCCAGGACTGTAACATCCTCACCCATCCTTCAGAGTGCAGGTACTGTACTTAACACCTCCAGGACTGTAACATCCTCACCCATCCTTCAGAGTGCAGGTACTGTACTTCGCACCTCCAGGACTGTAACATCCTCACCCATCCTTCAGAGTGCAGGTACTGTACTTAACACCTCCAGGACTGTAACATCCTCACCCATCCTTCAGAGTGCAGGTACTGTACTTAACACCTCCAGGACTGTAACATCCTCACCCATCCTTCAGAGTGCAGGTACTGTACTTCCCACCTCCAGGACTGTAACATCCTCACCCATCCTTCAGAGTGCAGGTACTGTACTTCCCACCTCCAGGACTGTAACATCCTCACCCATCCTTCAGAGTGCAGGTACTGTACTTCCCACCTCCAGGACTGTAACATCCTCACCCATCCTTCAGAGTGCAGGTACTGTACTTCCCACCTCCAGGACTGTAACATCCTCACCCATCCTTCAGAGTGCAGGTACTGTACTGCCCACTTCCAGGATGTAACATTCTCAACCATCGTTCAGAGTGCAGACACTGTACTGCCCACTTCCAGGATGTAACATTCTCAACCATCGTTCAGAGTGCAGACACTGTACTGCCCACTTCCAGGATGTAACATTCTCAACCATCCTTCAGAGTGCAGGTACTGTGCTTCCCACCTCCAGGACTGTAACATCCTCAACCATCCTTCAGAGTGCAGGTGCTGTACTTCCCACCTCCAGGACTGTAACATCCTCAACCATCCTTCAGAGTGCAGGTGCTGTACTTCCCACCTCCAGGACTGTAACATCCTCAACCATCCTTCAGAGTGCAGGTTACCTGGAGGTTATTCCGGGGAACAACGCCCCCGCGGCCCGGTCCATGACCAGGCCTCCCGATGGATCAGGGCCTGATCAACTAGGCTGTTACTGCTGGCCGCACGCAGTCCAACGTACGAGCCACAGCCCGGCTGATCCGGCACTGACTTTAGGTATCTGTCCAGCTCTCTCTTGAAGGCAGCCAGGGGTTTATTGGCAATTCCCCTAATGCTTGATGGGAGGCTGTTGAACAGTTTTGGGCCCATGACAGTTATGGTGTTTTCTCTTAGTGTACCAATGGCGCCCCTACTTTTTATTGGGGGCATTTTGCATCGCCTGCCCAGTGTTTTACTTTCGTAGGGAGTGATTTCTGTGTGCAGATTTGGGACCATTCCTTCCAAGATTTTCCAAGTGTAGATTATGATATATCTCTCCCTCCTGCGTTCCAACGAGTACAAGTCAAGTGCTTCCAAGCGTTCCCAGTAGTTAAGGTGCTTGACAGAACTTATACGTGCAGTAAAGGATCTCTGTACACTCTCTAGATCTGCGATTTCACCTGCTTTGAATGGAGATGTTAATGTACAGCAGTATTCCAGCCTAGAGAGAACAAGTGATTTGAAAAGGATCATCATGGGCTTGGCATCTCTCGTTTTGAAAGTTCTCATTATCCATCCTATCATTTTCTTTGCACGTGCGATCGTGGCACTGTTGTGATCCTTGAAAGTGAGATCCTCAGACATTACTACTCCCAGGTCCCTTACATTATTTTTCCGCTCTATTGTATGGCCGGAGTCAGTAGTATACTCTGTTCTAGTTATTATCTCCTCCAGTTTCCATAACGGAGTAGTTGGAATTTGTCCTCATTGAACATCATATTGTTTACCGTTGCCCACTGGAAAACTTTGTTTATATCTTCTTGGAGGTTAACCGCGTCCTCAGCAGATGACAGCCTCATGCAGATCCTAGTATCATCCGCAAAGGATGATACGGTGCTGTGGTGTATATCTCTGTTTATGTCTGATATGAGGATAAGGAATAAGATGGGGGCGGGTACTGTGCCTTGTGGAACAGAGCTCTTCACTATGGCAGCCTCCGATTTAACTCTGTTGACCACTACTCCTTGTGTTCGATTTGTTAGGAAGTTGAAGATCCATCTCCCCACTTTCCCAGTTATTCCTTTAGCACGTATTTTATGGGCTATTACGCCATGATCGCATTTGTCAAATGCTTTTGCAAAGTCTGTGTAAATTACATCTGCATTCTGATTTTCTTCCAGTGCATCCAAGGCCATGTCATAGTGATCCAGTAGTTGTGAGAGGCAGGAGCGACTTGCCCTGAACCCATGTTGCCCTGGATTGTGCAGATTTTGGGAATCCAGGTGATTTGCAATCCTGCTTCTTAGCACTCTTTCAAAGATTTTTATGATGTGGGACGTCAGAGCTATTGGTCTATAGTTCTTAGCTAATGCTTTGCTGCCACCTTTATGGAGTGGGGCTATATCCGTTGTTTTAAGTGACTGTGGAATTTCACCCATGTCCAAGCTCCTCCTCCATAGTGCACTTAGGGCACGCGAGAGGGGTTTTTTGCAGTTCTTAATGAAAACAGAGTTCCACGAGTCTGGGCCCGGGGCTGAGTGCATAGGCATGTTGTCAATGGCTTTTTTCGAAATCTATCGGAGTTAGGGTAATGTTGGAAATCTGGCATACATTTATGGAGTTTTGAGGCTCATTCATGAAGAAATCATTTGGGTCGTCGATCCTCAGACCGATTAGTGGTTCACTAAACACAGAGTCGTACTGGGATTTCAATATTTCACTCATTTCCTTGTTGTCATCTGTGTAAGTCCCATCCTGTCTGAGTAAGGGCCCGATACTAGATGTGGTATTTGCCTTGTTTTTGGCATATGAAAAGAAATATTTTGAATTTCTTTCAATTTCACTAATAGCTTTAAGCTCCTCCTGCCTCTCCTGGTTCCTGTAAGAGTCATTTAGCTTAAGTTCGATAGTTTCCACTTCCCTGGTCAGCGCCTCCTTTCGTGTATCAGATATTCTAGCACTTCTGAGGAGCTCAGTGACTCTTCGTCGTCTTCTGTAGAGGGAGCGTCTTTATCTCTCCAGTTTACTCCTGCTCTTCTTCTTTCTTAGGGGAATATGCCTAGAACATGCTTCGGCTACCAGGAAATTGATCCTTTCAAGGCACTGGTTTGGATCCATGTCATTTAAGACATCTTCCCAACATGTTTCGTTTAGGACATGGTTTACCTGGTCCCAGTTGATGTTTTTGTTGTTGAAATTGTATTTTGTGAAGACACCTTCACAGGTACATGCATTCTGCTGTTCAGGACCCCTATGCATGTACGTCTGGACTTCGATTAGATTGTGATCGGAATTAGTTGTTTTTGATATTCTTATGTCTCTTATCAGGTCCCACCTCCAGGACTGTAACATCCTCAACCATCCTTCAGAGTGCAGGTGCTGTACTTCCCACCTCCAGGACTGTAACATCCTCAACCATCCTTCAGAGTGCAGGCACTGTACTTCCCACCTCCAGAAAACATCATTTAAAGACTGGTAAGCTCTGGCTGTTCTTCTCTTCAAAATTCTTTGCCATTTATTGCTGGAAGTCAGGCAGAGAGAGAGAGAGAGAGAGAGAGAGAGAGAGAGAGAGAGAGAGAGAGAGAGAGAGAGCAAGACTCTAAAGAAGACGAGCGAGAGAGGAAGCAAAGGGTGAAGTAGGGAGCAAAGAGAGGGAAAGGAACAAAGGGAGATGCAGGGAGAAAATAAAAAAATAGAAGGAAGGGGAGAGAGAGAAAAAAAAATAGCAGGAGAGGGAAGGAAGACCAAGAAGGGAGGATTGAAAGAGAGATGGAAAGGGGGTAGAGGGTCGGGGAGGGGGTTGGTGGGAAGGGAGGGGAGAGGAGGGATAAAAGGGAGGGGTAAAAGGGAGGGGTGACAGGCCCAAACTGAGAGCCGTTGCGAGTAGATGGTGAAAGAGGGGGGGTAGAAATCGCGACCCAGGGGGTTGGGAAAATAGGGGAAATAGGGCAGGGGAGGGGGAAAGGGAGGGAAAGGGGCTGGAGGACAACTCACATCTGAAACGAGGAAAGGGACGGAGGGAGGAAAAGGAGAAAGGAAGGGTGGGTGTAAGGAACGAAGGGAGAAAGGGAGGGAGAAAGATAGGAAGGGAGAAAGAAAGGGAAAGAGGGAATTTGAAGGACAGGTACTTGAATAAAGGAGAAAGGAAACAGAACAGGAAGAGCACTGAATAACAAGGAGGAAGGAGTAGACGAAGATGAAGGAGGAAGGAGGATGGAGGAAAAGAGGAAAGGATAGAGAAAGAAGAGGAGGAAGGAGGAGTACAGATGAATAAAGAATGGAAGGAAATAGGAAGTATGAGAAGAAGATAAATAAGAGGCATGTGAAAGGAATAAATTAAAGAAGGAAGGAAGGATGAAAGAAAGGAAGGAAGGAAGAAAGAAAGAAAGCTGAAACTTCAGCACTGATAACTGGGAGACCATCATCAGAGGGACTGACCGCCTTCCATCATGACTGAGGGACTGACCACCTTCCATCATGATTGAGGGACTGACCGACTTCCATCATGATTGAGGGACTGACCGCCTTCCATCATGATTGAGGGACTGACCGCCTTCCATCATGACTGAGGGACTGACCACCTTCCATCATGACTAAGGGACTGACCACATTCCATCATGACTGAGGGACTGACCACCTTCCATCATGACTGAGGGACTGACCACCTTCCATCATGACTGAGGGACTGACCACCTTCCATCATGACTGACTGACTGATCACCTTCCATCATGACTGAGGGACTGACCACCTTCCATCATGACTGAGGGACTGACCGCCTTCCATCATGACTGAGGGACTGACCACCTTCCATCATGACTGAGGGACTGACCGCCTTCCATCATGACTGAGGGACTGACCACCTTCCATCATGACTGAGAGACTGACCACCTTCCATCATGACTGAGGGACTGACCACCTTCCATCATGACTGAGGGACTGACCACCTTCCATCATGACTGAGGGACTGACTACCTTCCATCATGACTGAGGGACTGACCACCTTCCATCATGACTGAGGGACTCACCACCTTCCATCATGACTGAGGGATTGACCACCTTCCATCATGACTGAGGGACTGACCACCTTCCATCATGACTGAGGGACTGACCACCTTCCATCATGACTGAGGGATTGACCACCTTCCATCATGACTGAGGGACTGACCACCTTCCATCATGACTGAGGGACTGACCACCTTCCATCATGACTGAGGGATTGACCACCTTCCATCATGACTGAGGGACTGACCACCTTCCATCATGACTGAGGGATTGACCACCTTCCATCATGACTGACTGACTGATCACCTTCCATCATGACTGAGGGACTGACCACCTTCCATCATGACTGAGGGACTGACCGCCTTCCATCATGACTGAGAGACTGACCACCTTCCATCATGACTGAGGGACTGACCGCCTTCCATCATGACTGAGGGATTGACCACCTTCCATCATGACTGAGGGACTGACCGCCTTCCATCATGACTGAGGGACTGACCGCCTTCCATCATGACTGAGAGACTGACCACCTTCCATCATGACTGAGGGACTGACCGCCTTCCATCATGACTGAGGGATTGACCACCTTCCATCATGACTGAGGGACTGACCACCTTCCATCATGACTGAGAGACTGACCACCTTCCATCATGACTGAGGGACTGACCACCTTCCATCATGACTGAGGGACTGACCACCTTCCATCATGACTGAGGGACTGACCGCCTTCCATCATGACTGAGAGACTGACCACCTTCCATCATGACTGAGGGATTGACCACCTTCCATCATGACTGAGGGATTGACCACCTTCCATCATGACTGAGGGATTGACCACCTTCCATCATGACTGAGGGATTGACCACCTTCCATCATGACTGAGGGACTGACCACCTTCCATCATGACTGAGGGATTGACCACCTTCCATCATGACTGAGGGATTGACCACCTTCCATCATGACTGAGGGATTGACCACCTTCCATCATGACTGAGGGATTGACCACCTTCCATCATGACTGAGGGATTGACCACCTTCCATCATGACTGAGGGATTGACCACCTTCCATCATGACTGAGGGATTGACCACCTTCCATCATGACTGAGGGATTGACCACCTTCCATCATGACTGAGGGATTGACCACCTTCCATCATGACTGAGGGATTGACCACCTTCCATCATGACTGAGGGACTGACCACCTTCCATCATGACTGAGGGATTGACCACCTTCCATCATGACTGAGGGATTGACCACCTTCCATCATGACTGAGGGACTGACCACCTTCCATCATGACTGAGGGACTGACCACCTTCCATCATGACTGAGGGATTGACCACCTTCCATCATGACTGAGGGACTGACCACCTTCCATCATGACTGAGGGACTGACCACCTTCCATCATGACTGAGGGATTGACCACATTCCATCATGACTGAGGGACTGACCACCTTCCATCATGACTGATGGATTGACCACCTTCCATCATGACTGACTGACTGATCACCTTCCATCATGACTGAGGGACTGACCACCTTCCATCATGACTGAGGGACTGACCACCTTCCATCATGACTGAGGGATTGACCACCTTCCATCATGACTGACTGACTGATCACCTTCCATCATGACTGAGGGACTGACCACCTTCCATCATGACTGAGGGACTGACCACCTTCCATCATGACTGAGGGATTGACCACCTTCCATCATGACTGACTGACTGATCACCTTCCATCATGACTGAGGGACTGACCACCTTCCATCATGGCTGAGGGACTGACCACCTTCCATCATGACTGAGGGACTGACTGCCTTCCATCATGGCTGAGGGACTGACCACCTTCCATCATGACTGAGGGACTGACTGCCTTCCATCATGACTGAGGGACTGATCACCTTCCATCATGACTGAGGGACTGACTGCCTTCCATCATGGCTGAGGGACTGACCACCTTCCATCATGACTGAGGGACTGACTGCCTTCCATCATGACTGAGGGACTGACCACCTTCCATCATGACTGAGGGACTGATCACCTTCCATCATGACTGAGGGACTGATTACCTTCCATCATGACTGAGGGACTGACCACCTTCCATCATGGCTGAGGGACTGACCACCTTCCATCATGACTGAGGGACTGACTGCCTTCCATCATGACTGAGGGACTGACTACCTTCCATCATGACTGAGGGACTGACCACCTTCCATCATGACTGAGGGACTGACCACCTTCCATCATGACTGAGGGACTGACCACCTTCCATCATGACTGAGGGACTGACCACCTTCCATCATGACTGAGGGACTGACCACCTTCCATCATGACTGAGGGATTGACCACCTTCCATCATGACTGAGGGATTGACCACCTTCCATCATGACTGAGGGATTGACCACCTTCCATCATGACTGAGGGATTGACCACCTTCCATCATGACTGAGGGATTGACCACCTTCCATCATGACTGAGGGATTGACCACCTTCCATCATGACTGAGGGATTGACCACCTTCCATCATGACTGAGGGATTGACCACCTTCCATCATGACTGAGGGATTGACCACCTTCCATCATGACTGAGGGACTGACCACCTTCCATCATGACTGAGGGATTGACCACCTTCCATCATGACTGAGGGATTGACCACCTTCCATCATGACTGAGGGACTGACCACCTTCCATCATGACTGAGGGACTGACCACCTTCCATCATGACTGAGGGATTGACCACCTTCCATCATGACTGAGGGACTGACCACCTTCCATCATGACTGAGGGACTGACCACCTTCCATCATGACTGAGGGATTGACCACCTTCCATCATGACTGAGGGACTGACCACCTTCCATCATGACTGATGGATTGACCACCTTCCATCATGACTGACTGACTGATCACCTTCCATCATGACTGAGGGACTGACCACCTTCCATCATGACTGAGGGACTGACCACCTTCCATCATGACTGAGGGATTGACCACCTTCCATCATGACTGACTGACTGATCACCTTCCATCATGACTGAGGGACTGACCACCTTCCATCATGACTGAGGGACTGACCACCTTCCATCATGACTGAGGGATTGACCACCTTCCATCATGACTGACTGACTGATCACCTTCCATCATGACTGAGGGACTGACCACCTTCCATCATGACTGAGGGACTGACCACCTTCCATCATGACTGAGGGACTGACCACCTTCCATCATGACTGAGGGACTGACCACCTTCCATCATGACTGAGGGACTGATCACCTTCCATCATGACTGAGGGACTGACCACCTTCCATCATGACTGAGGGACTGACCACCTTCCATCATGACTGAGGGACTGACCACCTTCCATCATGACTGAGGGACTGACCACCTTCCATCATGACTGAGGGACTGATTACCTTCCATCATGACTGAGGGACTGACCACCTTCCATCATGGCTGAGGGACTGACCACCTTCCATCATGACTGAGGGACTGACTGCCTTCCATCATGGCTGAGGGACTGACTACCTTCCATCATGACTGAGGAACTGACCACCTTCCATCATGACTAAGGGATTGACCACCTTCCATCATGACTGAGGGATTGACCACCTTCCATCATGACTGAGGGACTGACCACCTTCCATCATGACTGAGGGACTGACCACCTTCCATCATGACTGAGGGACTGACCACCTTCCATCATGACTGAGGGACTGACCACCTTCCATCATGACTGAGGGACTGACCACCTTCCATCATGACTGAGGGATTGACCACCTTCCATCATGACTGAGGGACTGACCACCTTCCATCATGACTGAGGGATTGACCACCTTCCATCATGACTGAGGGACTGACCACCTTCCATCATGACTGAGGGACTGACCACCTTCCATCATGGCTGAGGGACTGACCACCTTCCATCATGACTGAGGGACTGACCACCTTCCATCATGACTGAGGGATTGACCATCTTCCATCATGACTGAGGGACTGATCACCTTCCATCATGATTGAGGGACTGACCACCTTCCATCATGACTGAGGGACTGACCATCTTCCATCATGTCTGAGGAATTGACCACCTTCCATCATGACTGAGGGACTGACCACCTTCCATCATGACTGAGGGACTGACCACCTTCCATCATGACTGAGGGATTGACCACCTTCCATCATGACTGAGGGACTGACCACCTTCCATCATGACTGAGGGACTGACTGATCACCTTCCATCATGTCTGAGGGACTGACCACCTTCCATCATGACTGAGGGACTGACCACCTTCCATCATGACTGAGGGACTGACCACCTTCCATCATGACTGAGGGACTGACCACCTTCCATCATGACTGAGGGACTGACCACCTTCCATCATGACTGAGGGACTGACCACCTTCCATCATGACTGAGGGACTGACCACCTTCCATCATGACTGAGGGACTGACCACCTTCCATCATGACTGAGGGACTGACCACCTTCCATCATGACTGAGGGACTGACCACCTTCCATCATGACTGAGGGACTGATCACCTTCCATCATGACTGAGGGACTGACCACCTTCCATCATGACTGAGGGACTGACCACCTTCCATCATGACTGAGGGACTGATCACCTTCCATCATGACTGAGGGACTGACCACCTTCCATCATGACTGAGGGACTGACCACCTTCCATCATGACTGAGGGACTGACCACCTTCCATCATGACTGAGGGACTGACTACCTTCCATCATGACTGAGGGACTGACCACCTTCCATCATGACTGAGGGACTGACCACCTTCCATCATGACTGAGGGACTGACCACCTTCCATCATGACTGAGGGACTGACCACCTTCCATCATGACTGAGGGACTGACCACCTTCCATCATGACTGAGGGACTGACCACCTTCCATCATGACTGAGGGACTGACCACCTTCCATCATGACTGAGGGACTGACCACCTTCCATCATGACTGAGGGACTGACCACCTTCCATCATGACTGAGGGACTGACCACCTTCCATCATGACTGAGGGACTGACCACCTTCCATCATGACTGAGGGACTGACCACCTTCCATCATGACTGAGGGACTGACCACCTTCCATCATGACTGAGGGACTGACCACCTTCCATCATGACTGAGGGACTGACCACCTTCCATCATGACTGAGGGACTGACTACCTTCCATCATGACTGAGGGACTGACCACCTTCCATCATGACTGAGGGACTGACCACCTTCCATCATGACTGAGGGACTGACCACCTTCCATCATGACTGAGGGACTGACCACCTTCCATCATGACTGAGGGACTGACCACCTTCCATCATGACTGAGGGACTGACCACCTTCCATCATGACTGAGGGACTGACCACCTTCCATCATGACTGAGGGACTGACCACCTTCCATCATGACTGAGGGACTGACCACCTTCCATCATGACTGAGGGACTGACTACCTTCCATCATGACTGAGGGACTGACCACCTTCCATCATGACTGAGGGACTGATCACCTTCCATCATGACTGAGGGACTGACCACCTTCCATCATGACTGAGGGA
This sequence comes from Cherax quadricarinatus, assembly GCF_038502225.1. Lineage (NCBI taxonomy): Eukaryota > Metazoa > Arthropoda > Malacostraca > Decapoda > Parastacidae > Cherax > Cherax quadricarinatus. The sequence continues at coordinate 7,748,760 of NC_091349.1, forward strand.
CTGACCACCTTCCATCATGACTGAGGGACTGACCACCTTCCATCATGACTGAGGGACTGACCACCTTCCATCATGACTGAGGGACTGACCACCTTCCATCATGACTGAGGGACTGACCACCTTCCATCATGACTGAGGGACTGACCACCTTCCATCATGACTGAGGGACTGACCACCTTCCATCATGACTGAGGGACTGACCACCTTCCATCATGACTGAGGGACTGATCACCTTCCATCATGACTGAGGGACTGACCACCTTCCATCATGACTGAGGGACTGACTACCTTCCATCATAACTGAGGGACTGATCACCTTCCATCATAACTGAGGGACTGATCACCTTCCATCATGACTGAGGGACTGATCACCTTCCATCATAACTGAGGGACTGATCACCTTCCATCATAACTGAGGGACTGATCACCTTCCATCATGACTGAGGGACTGACTACCTTCCATCATAACTGAGGGACTGATCACCTTCCATCATAACTGAGGGACTGATTACCTTCCATCATAACTGAGGGACTGATCACCTTCCATCATAACTGAGGGACTGATCACCTTCCATCATAACTGAGGGACTGATCACCTTCCATCATGACTGAGGGACTGATCACCTTCCATCATAACTGAGGGACTGATCACCTTCCATCATAACTGAGGGACTGATCACCTTCCATCATGACTGAGGGACTGATCACCTTCCATCATAACTGAGGGACTGATCACCTTCCATCATAACTGAGGGACTGATCACCTTCCATCATAACTGAGGGACTGATCACCTTCCATCATGACTGAGGGACTGACTACCTTCCATCATAACTGAGGGACTGACTACCTTCCATCATAACTGAGGGACTGATCACCTTCCATCATAACTGAGGGACTGATCACCTTCCATCATAACTGAGGGACTGATCACCTTCCATCATGACTGAGGGACTGACTACCTTCCATCATAACTGAGGGACTGATCACCTTCCATCATGACTGAGGGACTGATCACCTTCCATCATAACTGAGGGACTGATCACCTTCCATCATAACTGAGGGACTGATCACCTTCCATCATAACTGAGGGACTGATCACCTTCCATCATAACTGAGGGACTGATCACCTTCCATCATAACTGAGGGACTGATCACCTTCCATCATGACTGAGGGACTGATCACCTTCCATCATGACTGAGGGACTGATCACCTTCCATCATGACTGAGGGACTGATCACCTTCCATCATGACTGAGGGACTGATCACCTTCCATCATGACTGAGGGTCTGACCACCTTCCATCATGACTGAGGGACTGACCACCTTCCATCATGACTGAGGGACTGATCACCTTCCATCATAACTGAGGGACTGATCACCTTCCATCATAACTGAGGGACTGATCACCTTCCATCATGACTGAGGGTCTGACCACCTTCCATCTAGTCTACATGACTGAGGGACTGACCACCTTCCATCATGACTGAGGGACTGACCACCTTCCATCATAACTGAGGGACTGACCACCTTCCATCATGACTGAGGGTCTGACCACCTTCCATCATAACTGAGGGACTGATCACCTTCCATCATAACTGAGGGACTGATCACCTTCCATCATTACTGTGAGACTGACTACCTTCCATCATGACTGAGGGACTGACTACCTTCCATCATGGCTGAGGGACTGACCACCTTCCATCATAACTGAGGGACTGATCACCTTCCATCATGACTGAGGGACTGATTACCTTCCATCATAACTGAGGGACTGATTACCTTCCATCATGAGTGAGGGACTGATCACCTTCCATCATGACTGAGGGACTGATTACCTTCCATCATGACTGAGGGACTGATTACCTTCCATCATGACTGAGGGACTGATTACCTTCCATCATGACTGACTGACTGATCACCTTCCATCATGACTGAGGGACTGACCACCTTCCATCATGACTGAGGGACTGATCACCTTCCATCATGACTGAGGGACTGACCACCTTCCATCATGACTGAGGGACTGACTACCTTCCATCATGACTGAGGGACTGACCACCTTCCATCATGTCTGAGGGACTGATCACCTTCCATCATGACTGAGGGACTGACCACCTTCCATCATGACTGAGGGACTGATTACCTTCCATCATGACTGACTGACTGATCACCTTCCATCATGACTGAGGGACTGACCACCTTCCATCATGTCTGAGGGACTGATCACCTTCCATCATGACTGAGGGACTGACCACCTTCCATCATGACTGAGGGACTGATTACCTTCCATCATGACTGAGGGACTGACCACCTTCCATTATGACTGAGGGACTGACCACCTTCCATCATAACTGAGGGACTGATCACCTTCCATCATGACTGTGGGACTGATTACCTTCCATCATGACTGAGGGACTGACCACCTTCCATCATGACTGAGGGACTGACCACCTTCCATTATGACTGAGGGACTGACCACCTTCCATCATGACTGAGGGACTGACTACCTTCCATCATGACTGAGGAACTGAGCACCTTCCATCATGACTGAGGGACTGATCACCTTCCATCATGACTGAGGAACTGAACACCTTCCATCATGACTGACTGACTGATACCTTCCATCATGACTGAGGGACTGACCACCTTCCATCATGTCTGAGGGACTGATCACCTTCCATCATGACTGAGGGACTGATCACCTTCCATCATGACTGAGGGACTGATCACCTTCCATCATGACTGAGGGACTGACCACCTTCCATCATGACTGAGGGACTGATCACCTTCCATCATGACTGAGGGACTGACCACCTTCCATCATGACTGAGGGACTGATTACCTTCCATCATGACTGAGGGACTGACCACCTTCCATCATGACTGAGGGACTGATCACCTTCCATCATGACTGAGGGACTGACCACCTTCCATCATGACTGAGGGACTGATTACCTTCCATCATGACTGACTGACTGATCACCTTCCATCATGACTGAGGGACTGACCACCTTCCATCATGACTGAGGGACTGATCACCTTCCATCATGACTGAGGGACTGACCACCTCCCATCATGACTGAGGGACTGAAACAGACCAGGGAGGCGAGAGTAGACCAGAAAGGGGAGGGTAGATCAGGAAGGGGAGGGTAGATCAGGAAGGGGAGGGTAGATCAGGAAGGGGATGGTAGATCAGGAAGGGGAGGGTAGATCAGGAAGGGGAAGGCAGATCAGGAAGGGGATGGTAGACCAGGATGGGGAGGGTAGATCAGGAAGGGGAGGGTAGATCAGGAAATGCAGGGTAGATCAGGAAATGCAGGGTACATCAGGAATGGGAAGATAGATGAGGAAGGGGAGGGTAGATCAGGAAGGGGAGGGTAGATCAGAAATGGGAATGTAGATCAGGAAAGGGAGGGTAGATCAGGAAGAGGAGGGTAGATCAGGAATTGGAAGATAGATCAGGAAGGGGAGGGCAGACTAGGAAGGGAGGATAGACCTGGAAGGGGAAGGTAGATCAGGAAGGGGGGTGGATCAGAAATGGGAAGGTAGATCTGGAAGGGGAGGGTAGATCAGGAAAGGGAGGGTAGATCAGAAATGGGAAGGTAGATCAGGAAGTGGAGGGAAGATCAGGAAGGCGAGGGTAGATTAGGAAGAGGAGGGTAGATCAGGAAGGGGAGGGTAGATCAGGAAGGGGAGGGTATATCAGGAAGGGGAGGGTAGATCAGGAAGGGGAGGGTAGATCAGGTAAAGGAGGGTAGATCAGGAAGGGGAGGGTAGATCAGGAAGGGGAGGGTAGATCAGGAAGGGGAGGGTAGATCAGGAAGGGGAGGGTAGATCAGGAAGGGGAGGGTAGATCAGGAAGGGGAGGGTAGATCAGGAAGGGGAGGGTAGATCAGGAAGGGGAGGGTAGATCAGGAAGGGGAGGGTAGATCAGGAAGGGGAGGGTAGACCTTTCCGCAGCTGCGTGTGGGAAGAAAGAATCGGTCTGGGGGAAGGGGATGATGTGGGAGGGGGGCGGGAAGGGGCAGGGGCAGGGGGTAAAGGGGGCAATAGGGTAGAGGGCAAGGTTGCCCTATACAAAAGCCCGTCTGGATCCCACGTTCTGCCCTCCTGCCTGCACCCCCACCATCACTACTACTACCACCATCACCACTACTACCACCATCACCACTACTATCACCATCACCACTACTACCATCATCACTACTACTACCAGCATCACTACTACTACCAGCATCACCACTACTACCACCATCACCACTGCTACCACCATCACCACTACTACCACCATCACCACTGCTACCACCATCACCACTACTACCACCATCACCACTACTATCACCATCACCACTACTACCATCATCACTACTACTACCAGCATCACCACTACTACCACCATCACCACTGCTACCACCATCACTACTACTACCACCATCACCACTACTACCACCATCACCACTACTACCACCATCACCACTACTACCACCATCATCACTACTACCATCATCACTACTACTACCAGCATCACCACTACTACCACCATCACCACTGCTACCACCATCACCACTACTACCACCATCACCACTACTACCACCATCACCACTACTACCACCATCACCGCTACTACCACCATCACCACTATTACCACCATCACCACTACTACCACCATCACCACTACTACCACCATCACCACTACTACCACCATCACCACTACTACCACCATCACCACTACTACCACCATCACCACTAATACCAGCATCACCACTACTACCATCATCACTACTACTACCAGCATCACCACTACTACCACCATCACCACTGCTACCACCATCACCACTACTACCATCATCACCACTACTACCACCATCACCACTACTACCACCATCACCGCTGCTACCACCATCACCACTATTACCACCATCACCACTACTACCACCATCACCACTACTACCACCATCACCACTACTACCACCATCACCACTACTACCACCATCACCACTACTGCCACCATCACCGCTGCTACCACCATCACCACTACTACCACCATCACCACTACTA
>NC_091349.1:7761317-7763817 GCF_038502225.1 Cherax quadricarinatus
TCCTTTCACTGTCTGTGTCTGTCTATCTGTCTGTCTTTCTCTCTCTTTATCTCTCTCTCTTTACTTTTCAACTGTCTCTTCACCCCAGTGTACCCCTGGCTTGCCCAGCCATGCCCACACTACCTAACCTTGCCACCCTACCTAACCTTGCCATATCCTCCCTGCCCTCCTTTGCCTAATCCTGCCCACCACACCGTCCCCTCCTGCTTCCCCTGACTCACAAACAACACTCAGTCGACAGAATTCTTCGCTTTTGTTACACTTCTAAATAAAATCTAAACTGAATTTACGAAAAAAAATCAATTTTATTTTTTTTTAGTAAGAGAAATAATATTAATAAGAAAAGAATATGCTAAAAATCATTTTAGACAGTGATATGAAAATCATAATTTTTTTTTTTTTAGAATTATTAAATTTTGACATTTTTCACCTCTGTGGCTAGTTTATTGTGTATTCTATATTAATTTTAAGGCCTACGAATTAGGCCTTAAAATAGTTAATTGGAGTTCGTCTGGATTTATATCAACAATTATCTTCTCTGTTGTAAAAAATTTTGGAAATTTGCTTAATATTTCTGGTATCTTATTTTCATTAATAAGATATCTTGAGATATTACATAGGTTATTATAATGTTTATCATTGTATTCCTCAATAAGTGGATAATGAAGCAGATAGTGTTGAAGATAGTGACCATAAGACTGATAATGAAGCAGATAGTGTTGAAGATAGTGACCATAAGACTGATAATGAAGCAGATAGTGTTGAAGATAGTGACCATAAGACTGATAATGAAGCAGATAGTGTTGATGATAGTGACCATAAGACTGATAATGAAGCAGATAGTGTTGAAGATAGTGACCATAAGACTGATAATGAAGCAGATAGTGTTGAAGATAGTGACCATAAGACTGATAATGAAGCAGATAGTGTTGAAGATAGTGACCATAAGACTGATAATGAAGCAGATAGTGTTGAAGATAGTGACCATAAGACTGATCACTTACTTTATATTACTTTGATCATCATCTGTGTGTCTGTCAGACTGTCAGAAGTCTGGCCACTACACCATCAGTCAGTCTGTGTGTCTGTCAGACTGTCAGAAGTCTGGCCACTACACCATCAGTCAGTCTGTGTGTCTGTCAGACTGTCAGAAGTCTGGCCACTACACCATCAGTCAGTCTGTGTGTCTGTCAGACTGTCAGAAGTCTGGCCACTACACCATCAGTCAGTCTGTGTGTCTGTCAGACTGTCAGAAGTCTGGCTACTACACCATCAGTCAGTCTGTGTGTCTGTCAGACTGTCAGAAGTCTGGCCACTACACCATCAGTCAGTCTGTGTGTCTGTCAGACTGTCAGAAGTCTGGCTACTACACCATCAGTCAGTCTGTGTGTCTGTCAGACTGTCAGAAGTCTGACCACTACACCATCAGTCAGTCTGTGTGTCTGTCAGACTGTCAGAAGTCTGACCACTACACCATCAGTCAGTCTGTGTGTCTGTCAGACTGTCAGAAGTCTGGCTACTACACCATCAGTCAGTCTGTGTGTCTGTCAGACTGTCAGAAATCTGGCCACTACACCATCAGTCAGTCTGTGTGTCTGTCAGACTGTCAGAAGTCTGGCTACTACACCATCAGTCAGTCTGTGTGTCTGTCAGACTGTCAGAAGTCTGACCACTACACCATCAGTCAGTCTGTGTGTCTGTCAGACTGTCAGAAGTCTGGCCACTACACCATCAGTCAGTCTGTGTGTCTGTCAGACTGTCAGAAGTCTGGCTACTACACCATCAGTCAGTCTGTGTGTCTGTCAGACTGTCAGAAGTCTGGCCACTACACCATCAGTCAGTCTGTGTGTCTGTCAGACTGTCAGAAGTCTGGCCACTACACCATCAGTCAGTCTGTGCGTCTGTCAGACTGTCAGAAGTCTGGCCACTACACCATCAGTCAGTCTGTGCGTCTGTCAGACTGTCAGAAGTCTGGCCACTACACCATCAGTCAGTCTGTGCGTCTGTCAGACTGTCAGAAGTACTTGTAACCAAGCCTCAATCAGGCTAATACACCACCAGTCAGTCTGTCGACTGTCAGAAGTACTTGTAACCAAGCCTAAGCCTGACCACTACACCATCAGTCAGTCTGTGCGTCTGTCAGACTGTCAGAGGTACTTGTAACCAAGCCTAAGTCTGGCTACTACAACATCAGTCGGTATTCACACTGCAAGTTGCTCTATAAACGTACTTATCTACTTTTTAGTTGTAGCTACAGTGAGAGTAAGAGGTAGATGGGATACACGAAGAATGACAGTAGCAAGTAAGAGAGAGGGGAAGGTTTATCAACTAAAGGAGGAGAAGGAGACAGTTAGGGTAAGATATAACCAACTACTGGAAGACAGACGGTTTACAGACTAGTGGAAGAAAGTGAGGGTATGGGCAGTGAGGGTGAAGGTGTCTGGGGTAGATTTATAAACGTAGTGTTAGAGTGATTAGCAGAAGTGTGTGGTTATAGGGA
>NC_091349.1:7768817-7796317 GCF_038502225.1 Cherax quadricarinatus
CACAGAGTAGTCAGTAAGTGGAATAGTTTGGGAAGCGATGTAGTGGAGGCAGGATCCATACATAGCTTTAAGCAGAGGTATGATAAAGCTCACGGCTCAGGGAGAGTGACCTAGTAGCGATCAGTGAAGAGGCGGGGCCAGGAGCTCGGACTCGACCCCCGCAACCTCAACTAGGTGAGTACAACTAGGTGAGTACACACACACACACACACACACACTATATATATGTGTATATATATATATATATATATATATATATATATATATATGTATATATATATATATATATATATATATATATATATATATATATACATATATATGTCGTGCCGAATATGTAAAACTGGTCAATTAGCAAGAACTCATTTAAAATTAAGTCCTTTCTAAAATTTTCTCTTATACGTTTAAATATATATTTTTTTCATTAATGTTAATGTAAAAAAATTTAATTTTGCTCCAAAAGAATCTTAGAAAACTTACCTAACCTTATTACAACAAGAACAATTTATTTTAGCCTAACCCAACTAAACATATTTTAGATTTGTTTACAATAATTTAATACTAAACAAACACAGTGAAATATATTTTTTTCGTTAGGTTCAGAATGATTTTGGCGAAATTATTGCATACACAAATTTTCACTTGTCCTATATGGCAAGATGAACGTTGCTATTTAAGCCAAGATCGCAAGTTCTGCCTATTCGGCACGACATATATATATATATATATATATATATATATATATATATATATATATATATATATATATATATATATCTATATATATATATATACAAGGATAACACCCCCCCAACTTAACACACCCTGACTTCAGTTACTGGCTATCACAAAGATAACACATCCTGACTTCAGTTGCTGGCTATCACAAAGATAACACATCCTGACTTCAGTTACTGGCTATCACAAAGATAACACATCCTGACTTCAGTTACTGGCTATCACAAAGATAACACATCCTGACTTCAGTTACTGGCTATCACAAAGATAACACATCCTGACTTCAGTTACTGGCTATCACAAAGATAACACATCCTGACTTCAGTTACTGGCTATCACAATGATAACACACCTTGACTTCAGTTACTGGCTATCACAAAGATAACACATCCTGACTTCAGTTACTGGCTATCACAATGATAACACACCTTGACTTCAGTTACTGGCTATCACAATGATAACACATCCTGACTTCAGTTACTGGCTATCACAAAGATAACACATCCTGACTTCGGTTACTGACTATCACAATGATAACACATCCTGACTTCAGTTACTGGCTATCACAAAGATAACACATCCTGACTTCAGTTACTGGCTATCACAAAGATAACACATCCTGACTTCGGTTACTGGCTATCACAAAGATAACACATCCTGACTTCAGTTACTGGCTATCACAAAGATAACACATCCTGACTTCGGTTACTGGCTATCACAAAGATAACACATCCTGACTTCAGTTACTGGCTATCACAAAGATAACACATCCTGACTTCAGTTACTGGCTATCACAAAGATAACACATCCTGACTTCAGTTGCTGGCTATCACAAAGATAACACATCCTGACTTCAGTTACTGGCTATCACAAAGATAACACATCCTGACTTCAGTTACTGTCTATCACAAAGATAACACATCCTGACTTCAGTTGCTGGCTATCACAAAGATAACACATCCTGACTTCGGTTACTGGATATCACAAAGATAACACATCCTGACTTCAGTTGCTGGCTATCACAAAGATAACACATCCTGACTTCGGTTACTGGCTATCACAAAGATAACACATCCTGACTTCAGTTACTGGCTATCACAAAAATAACACATCCTGACTTCAGTTACTGTCTATCACAAAGATAACACATCCTGACTTCAGTTGCTGGCTATCACAAAGATAACACATCCTGACTTCGGTTACTGGCTATCACAAAGATAACACATCCTGACTTCAGTTACTGGCTATCACAAAAATAACACATCCTGACTTCAGTTACTGTCTATCACAAAGATAACACATCCTGACTTCAGTTGCTGGCTATCACAAAGATAACACATCCTGACTTCGGTTACTGGCTATCACAAAGATAACACATCCTGACTTCAGTTACTGGCTATCACAAAGATAACACATCCTGACTTCAGTTACTGGCTATCACAAAGATAACACATCCTGACTTCAGTTGCTGGCTATCACAAAGATAACACATCCTGACTTCAGTTACTGGCTATCACAAAGATAACACATCCTGACTTCAGTTACTGTCTATCACAAAGATAACACATCCTGACTTCAGTTGCTGGCTATCACAAAGATAACACATCCTGACTTCAGTTACTGGCTATCACAAAGATAACACATCCTGACTTCGGTTACTGGCTATCACAAAGATAACACATCCTGACTTAGGTTACTGGCTATCACAAAGATAACACATCCTGACTTCAGTTACTGGCTATCACAAAGATAACACATCCTGACTTCAGTTACTGTCTATCACAAAGATAACACATCCTGACTTCAGTTGCTGGCTATCACAAAGATAACACATCCTGACTTCGGTTACTGGCTATCACAAAGATAACACATCCTGACTTCAGTTACTGGCTATCACAAAGATAACACATCCTGACTTCAGTTACTGGCTATCACAAAGATAACACATCCTGACTTCAGTTGCTGGCTATCACAAAGATAACACATCCTGACTTCAGTTACTGGCTATCACAAAGATAACACATCCTGACTTCAGTTACTGGCTATCACAAAGATAACACATCCTGACTTCAGTTACTGGCTATCACAAAGATAACACATCCTGACTTCAGTTACTGGCTATCACAAAGATAACACATCCTGACTTCAGTTACTGGCTATCACACAGTATTTACAGTGATTTATGCGAGTAAATTATCCCACAGATTTATTCTGATTTATTTGTGTACAGGTAAGGGGTATCCTGTTCCCCTTTATTCTACTCTTTATTCTCCCCTTGCCTAGGTCATTTTTCTCCCCTCTTTTCTTTCCTCCACCTCTTTTTTTTTCAATTCTTTACTCTTCACCATTTTCCTGCCTAGAAGAATAGGGTGGATAGATAGACAGATAGATAGATGGAGAGAGAGAGAAAAAGAGAGAAAGAGAGAGAGAACAGTGGGAACACTGTGATGGAATATGACAGTGACACACAGCTAGCTCTTGATCCCACTGTGTCACTGTCACATACAAGACTGTAGCAGCACGCTACTGATGTATATATATTATTTAATACACACACACACACACACACACACACACACACACACACACACACACACACACACACACACACACACACACACACACACACACACAAGCACACAAACATACACACACACACACACACACACACAAGCACACAAACATACACACACACACACACACACACACACACTCACACAAACATACACACACACACACACACACACACACACACACACACAAGCACACAAACATACACACACACACACACACACACACACACACACACACACACACACACACACACACACGCAAGCACACAAACACACACACACACACACACACACACACACACACACACACACAAGCACACAAACACACACACACACACACACACACACACAAGCACACAAACACACACACACACAAGCACACAAACATACACACACACACACACACACACACACACACACACACACACACACACACACACACACACACACACACACACACACACACACACACACACACACACACACACAACTACTGTGATTTTTCTCGTTACGGGAAATTATTTTTGGCTGAAATTGATCGTTATTGAATATACGAGAGATGATTGAGTGTGTGTACTGACTGGTGTGTGTGTACTGACTGGTGTGTGTGTACTGACTGGTGTGTGTGTACTGACTGGTGTGTGTGTACTGACTGGTGTGTGTGTACTGACTGGTGTGTGTGTACTGACTGGTGTGTGTGTACTGACTGGTGTGTGTGTACTGACTGGTGTGTGTGTACTGACTGGTGTGTGTGTACTGACTGGTGTGTGTGTACTGACTGGTGTGTGTGTGCTGACTGGTGTGTGTGTGCTGACTGGTGTGTGTGTACTGACTGGTGTGTGTGTGTACTGACTGGTGTGTGTGTACTGACTGGTGTGTGTGTGTACTGACTGGTGTGTGTGTACTGACTGGTGTGTGTGTACTGACTGGTGTGTGTGTACTGACTGGTGTGTGTGTGTACTGACTGGTGTGTGTGTACTGACTGGTGTGTGTGTACTGACTGGTGTGTGTGTGTACTGACTGGTGTGTGTGTACTGACTGGTGTGTGTGTACTGACTGGTGTGTGTGTGCTGACTGGTGTGTGTGTACTGACTGGTGTGTGTGTGTACTGACTGGTGTGTGTCTACTGACTGGTGTGTATGTACTGACTGGTGTGTGTGTACTGACGTGTGTGTGTACTGACTGGTGTGTGTGTGTGCTGACTGCTGTGTGTGTGTACTGACCGGTCTGTGTGTACTGACTGGTGTGTGTGTGTACTGACCGGTGTGTGTGTACTGACCGGTGTGTGTGTTCTGACTGGTGTGTATGTACTGACCGGTGTGTGTGTACTGGCCAGTGTGTGTGTACTGACTGATGTGTGTGTACTGACCGGTGTGTGTGTGTACTGACTGGTGTGTGTGTGTACTGGCCAGTGTGTGTGTGTACTGGCCAGTGTGTGTGTACTGACTGGTGTGTGTGTGTACTGACCGGTGTGTGTGTACTGACCCGTGTGTGTTTGTACTGACCGGTGTGTGTGTGTGTACTGACCGGTGTGTGTGTACTGGCCAGTGTGTGTGTGTACTGGCCAGTGTGTGTGTACTGACCGGTGTGTGTGTACTGACCGGTGTGTGTGTGTACTGACCGGTGTGTGTGTACTGACCGGTGTGTGTGTGTGTGTACTGACCGGTGTGTGTGTGTGTGTGTACTGACCGGTGTGTGTGTACAGGCCAGTGTGTGTATTACGAAGACAGTTGTAGATATAGCCCGTACACGAGGCCTGGTCACGGTCCGGGCTGCTGGGGCGTTGATCCCCGAAACCCTCTCCAGGTATACTCCAGGTATACACCTTGCCGTAATACGATTATCACTTGGGAACAAGCAAAAGACAGCAGAGGATACGTGAATCATTTTCCACTCACCAAAACAGGCTGATAATTACAACCTACGTACAGTATTTACACTTTGTATATTGAGGAACATGCAAGCACAAGACACGGTGAGAACCGTGGCGACCAGCAGGGAAGGTAAGTCTGCCACGAATTATCTCCGAGTGTACCACATCGCTTCACAGCTCTGACTGGCTTTCTTGCGACTAGCTTTTTGAACCAAGATTCTAGCATAACGAGGGGGGGGGCCCTACTCGTTACCCTCTTAGCTCCTGGTTCACTGGTCGGGAGGCAGCCTATATGAGTGTGTGACATACACCAAGTATAATGTAACATACTCTTAGCATGCCACAATGTGGCTGAAGGGATGGAGGCACAGCTCCTGGCCCTGTGGATTGGTGAGTTCACACCCTCCTAGCCTGGTAGGTCCTGTCATACCTACTCTTAACACTGTGCATAGAGCCTCCTCCACCCATTTCTCCGTCCAGGTTATTCAGCTTCTTGGCCAGTCTGAGGCTGATGACGTACTTCCTGACATTCTGTGCTCCTAGGTACCTATTTCCCTCCTCTAAACAACTTATCCCAATCTACTCTTGTTCTTTAAGTATTTTGTATGATGGTATCATGTCTCCTATAGTTTTACAGCCCTCTGCCGTCAGGTTAGGCTCGCATTTAGGTACCTACTTACTACTAGGAGAGCTAGGACATAAGTATAAGGTGACAAATACCCAGGTCCCTACTTACTGCTAGGTGAACAGGGACATCAGGTATAAGGTTCCTAATACCCCGGTACCTACTTACTGCTAGGTGAACAGGAACAGCAGGAATAAGGTTCCTAATACCCAAGTACCTACTTACTGCTAGGTGAACAGGGACAGCAGGTGTCTTAAGGAAACACGCCGCCAATGTTTCCACCGTTCCGGGGATCGAACCACAGCGAGAAATTTCAATTACTCAGATATGGTAAACATGAGGAAATTAAATCTTCATCAGAGTACAAAACAAATTCTGGCCACAAAATAGAGCGAAACACCAACGTCAAAGACCTGGGAGTGATCATGTCGGAGGATCTCACCTTCAAGGACCATAACATTGTATCAATCGCATCTGCTAGAAAAATGACAGGATGGATAATGAGAACCTTCAAAACTAGGGAGGCCAAGCCCATGATGACACTCTTCAGGTCACTTGTTCTATCTAGGCTGGAATATTGCTGCACACTAACAGCACCTTTCAAGGCAGGTGAAATTGCCGACCTAGAAAATGTACAGAGAACCTTCACGGCGCGCATAACGGAGATAAAACACCTCAATTACTGGGAGCGCTTGAGGTTCCTGAACCTGTATTCCCTGGAACGCAGGAGGGAGAGATACATGATTATATACACCTGGAAAATACTAGAGGGACTAGTACCGAACTTGCACACGAAAATCACTCACTACGAAAGCAAAAGACTTGGCAGACGATGCAACACCCCCCCAATGAAAAGCAGGGGTGTCACCAGCACGTTAAGAGACCATACAATAAGTGTCAGGGGCCCGAGACTGTTCAACTGCCTCCCAGCACACATAAGGGGGATTACCAACAGACCCCTGGCAGTCTTCAAGCTGGCACTGGACAAGCACCTAAAGTCAGTTCCTGATCAGCAGGGCTGTGGCTCGTACGTTGGTTTGCGTGCAGCCAGCAGCAACAGCCTGGTTGATCAGGCTCCGATCCACCAGGAGGCCTGGTCACAGACCGGGCCGCGGGGGCGTTGACACCCGGAACTCTCTCCAGGTAAACTCCAGGTAAACAGCCTCTCGATGTGGGCTACCACCCCAGCTACGGGACACCCAGCACAGGACAAACCTAGAAACCCAAGATAAGAAGATACACAAGCGTGCAGAAAGCGACGGAGAATGGGAAGACGGTAGATGAAAGAATCTTGGAAGACACTAGACAGGGAAATTGGAAATGGGAAGGAGGAGGAGGCAGGGGGAGAGGGGGAAGGGGAGAGGGGGAGGGGAGAGGAAGGGGAAAGAATGAAAACAGCTGGTGGGCAATAGAGGGGGAGGGGTAACGAGCCTGGGCAATAGAGGGGGTAACGAGCCTGGGCAATTTAAGTTTGTAATAGATTGTTTGAACGGTTATTAGGGTAGTTAGTGGCAGTTTATGCTGGCAATCAGCGCCCTCATGGAGGTGGTGGAGGAGGAAGAAGAAGAAGAGGAGGAATACCAGGTATACCAGCGGGTAAACACCCTCGTACAGCTGGCTAAGTTTCTCTCTCAGATATTCATCTTCCTACCACGAGAACGCCTCGCCCGATCGCCTTCAAACGCCCAACGGTGTCGCACTGCAGCCAGGGGCACACCTCCTTTGTTTTCGTGTGGGTTGAGGTAGAAGGGATTCAACTTGTGGGATACCGGGGGATACCATCCCCGGATGACTGTAGTAGAAGAGACTGGGCTTGTGGGATACCTGGAGTATACCTAGAGGGTGCTCCAGGGGGGTCAACGCCCCCGCGGCCCGGCCCATTGACCAAACCTTGCTTTTTCACCCTCGAGAAAGCGCTAAACTCGTAAGGGCTCGTCCAAAGAGTTAAACCCTCCCTTTTGTTTGAGAGGGGGTTAGAACTTCCCTGGTGAGTTTAAGAGAGCGTTAGAACCTCCCTGGTTTGTTTATACTGGAGGTAAATCCTTCCTGGTGTTTGAGTGGGAATTAGAACCTCCGTGATGAGTTTACCGTGGAGTTAAACCTTCCATTGTATGTTTACCGTGGAATTAAACTTCTCTAGTGAGTATATCGCGGAGTTAAACCCTCCCTGGTGGGTTTACAGTGGATTTAAACCCTTCCTGGTGGGTTTATCATGGAGTTAAACCCTCCCTAGTGGGTATTTCATGGAGTTAAACCCTCCCTGGTGGGTTTACAATGGAGTTAAACCCTCCCTTTTGTGTTCTAAATGAGAGCACTACCAGGGGCATCAGAATACCAAGGCGGCGTTACCCTGAGTTAACGATGGTGCCAGACCACGGAATGTACGGGTTCGATCACGGTTCGTTCGGATAATCGAACACCTCGGTACACTTGTGCTGGAAGGCCACACGGGAGTGTACCTTGTTTTTCGAACCCTCTTGTGTGTTTGTGTATGCTCGTTCGCATGCACCTGTTCGTGGTTGCAGGGGGTCGAACTTCAGCTCCTGGCACTGCCTCTTGGGACTATGTGCATTGTCTGCCTCTGTAATAATAATAATAATAATAATAATAATAATAATAATAATAATAATAATAATAATAATAATAATAATAATAATAATAATAATAATCTTTAATTGTACAGGTACATGATGCAACTTATACAGACCATAGCTGACATCAGTGACTTCCTATACAGAAAGTTCCTTGTTTTGCAGAGCATTTCTGGCAAATTATGTCAGTTTTGTCCCCAGGATGTGAGCCACACCAGTCGACAAACACTCCGTACCGGGGATCGAACCACGGACCTCAGTGTGTGAGTGAGGAGGAGTGCACTAGCACTCCTCCTGACTTATCCTGAGGCTGAAGGAATTATTCCTGAAATGCCCGTGGCTCGTCTGTCTCTTTAGCTTGCGACTGTGCCCTCGTGTACCTGTTTCTTGCCTCTCGGTCAGTCGCTGTTTACATCTCCTACCTAGGTTGTTATGTCGTTGTCATGTCTCCTCTGGTTCCTACATCCTCCACTATCATCCTGTTCCGTTTCATTTGTATTTCTTCAGCTTTTGTTTCTCTCAGGAGGGGGAAGCCAGCGGAAGGCCTCGGTCAGATAACCAAAACCTCTACTGTGTCCTGACAAACTTTACCTAACCTCATTTCCGGAACTAGTCTGGTTGCGAACCTCTGGACTTTCTCCAATTTCTTGACCTGCTTCCTCAGGTGTGGGTTCCACACTGGTGCTGCGTACTCCAAGATGGGCCTGACATATGCCGTGTAAAGTACCTGGAATGACTCTTTGAGATTCCTGAAGGGTACTCTTAGATTTGCCAAACAAGCACGGGTTATTCGGTTGATGTGGGCCTCTGGTGATATGCTAGGCGCTATGCTCACTCACAGACCTTTATCTCTGATCGATGTCTGCAGCCTCTGTCCTCCCGAGTCAATATTTCCTAGTCCTTCTCCCTTCTTTCTCATTTTTAAAAACACTGTCTGGCAAATCGTCCAATTTGTCAAGATATATTTGCAGTCTGTTTACATTCTCACTGTTTACATTCTCACAGTTTACATTCTCACTGTTTACATTCTCACAGTTTACATTCTCACAATTTACATTCTCACTTGGTTCTTTTATATTCGTCAATAATAATAATATATCTCTCTTCTGGTATTATGGTTATATATCACCAACGGTGAGGAATTAGACACATGTGCACCATTGGTCTATATGTTGACGTTTGTCCATCCAGTGGCTTTATCAGTACAAATTCCAGGACGTATTGGGAAGACTGTTGAATTACATGCAGGAAGATAAGGTAATCAGTCCCACAGTCTTGGAGATGGTGAAGAGTATAATGGTATCATGCTCCCCCAGTAGTGCTTCAACCACATTACCATGCTCCCTAGCACCACCTCAGCCATACTACCATGCTCCCCTAGTAGTGCTTAAACCATATTACCATGCTCCCTAGCACCACCTCAGCCATACTACCATGCTGCCTAGTACCACCTCAGCTATACTATCATGCTGCCTAGTACCACCTCAGCTATACTATCATGCTGCCTAGTACCACCTCAACCATACTATCATGCTGCCTAGTACCACCTCAGCTATACTATCATGCTGCCCAGTACCACCTCCACCATACTATCATGCTGCCTAGTACCACCTCAGCCATACTACCATGCTGCCTAGTACCACCTCAGCTATACTATCATGCTGCCTAGTACCACCTCAGCCACACTACCATGCTGCCTAGTACCACCTCAACCATACTATCATACTGCCTAGTACCACCTCAGCTATACTATCATGCTCCCTGGTACCACCTCCACCATACTATCATGCTGCCTAGTACCACCTCAGCCATACTACCATGCTGCCTAGTACCACCTCAGCTATACTATCATGCTGCCTAGTACCACCTCAGCTATACTATCATGCTGCCTAGTACCACCTCAACCATACTATCATACTGCCTAGTACCACCTCAGCTATACTATCATGCTGCCTAGTACCACCTCAGCTATACTATCATGCTGCCTAGTACCACCTCAACCATACTATCATGCTGCCTAGTACCACCTCAGCTATACTATCATGCTGCCCAGTACCACCTCCACCATACTATCATGCTGCCTAGTACCACCTCAGCCATACTACCATGCTGCCTAGCACCACCTCAGCTATACTATCATGCTGCCTAGTACCACCTCAGCCACACTACCATGCTGCCTAGTACCACCTCAACCATACTATCATACTGCCTAGTACCACCTCAGCTATACTATCATGCTCCCTGGTACCACCTCCACCATACTATCATGCTGCCTAGTACCACCTCAGCCATACTACCATGCTGCCTAGTACCACCTCAGCTATACTATCATGCTGCCTAGTACCACCTCAGCTATACTATCATGCTGCCTAGTACCACCTCAACCATACTATCATACTGCCTAGTACCACCTCAGCTATACTATCACGCTCCCTGGTACCACCTCCACCATACTATCATGCTGCCTAGTACCACCTCAACCATACTACCATGCTCCCTAGCACCACCTCAACCATACTATCATGCTGCCTACGACCACCTCAGCTATACTATCATGCTGCATAGTACCACCTCCACCATACTATCATGCTGCCTATTACCACCTCCACAATACTATCACGCTGCCTAGTACCACCTCAGCTATACTATCATGCTGCCTAGTACCACCTCCATCATACTACCATGCTCCCCAGTACCACCTCAACCATACTACCATGCTGCCTAGTACCACCTCCACCATACTATCATGCTGCCTAGTACCACCTCAGCTATACTATCATGCTGCCTAGTACCACCTCCACCATACTACCATGCTCCCCAGTACTACCTCAACCATACTACCATGCTGCCTAGTACCACCTCCACCATACTATCATGCTGCCTAGTACCACCTTCACCATACTACCATGCTCCCCAGTACCACCTCAACCATACTACAATGCTGCCTAGTACCACCTCCACCATACTATCATGCTGCCTAGTACCACCTCAACCATACTACCATGCTCCCCAGTACCACCTCAACCACACTACCATGCTCCCCAGTACCACCTCTATCATACTACCATGCTGCCTAGTACCACCTCCACCATACTTTCATGCTGCCTAGTACCACCTCAACCATACTACCATGCTCCCCAGTACCACCTCAACCACACTACCATGCTCCCCAGTACCACCTCTACCATACTACCATGCTGCCTAGTACCACCTCCACCATACTATCATGCTGCCTAGTACCACCTCAACCATACTACCATGCTCACCAGTACCACCTCAACCATACTACCATGCTCCCCAGTACCACCTCTACCATACTACCATGCTGCTTAGTACCACCTCCACCATACTATCATGCTGCCTAGTTTCACCTCAACCATAATACCATGCTCCCAGTACCACCTCAACCTTACTACCATGCTCCCCAGTACCACCTCTACCATACTACCATGCTCCCCAGTACCACCTCTACCATACTATCATGCTCCCTAGTACCACCTCCACCATACTACCATGCTCCCTAGTACCACCTCTACCATACTTCCATGCTCCCAAGTACCACCTCAGCCATACTACCATGCTTGCCAGTACCACCTCCACCATACTACCATGCTGCCTAGTACCACCTCAACCATACTACCATGCTCCCCAGTACCACCTCAACCATACTACCATGCTCCCCAGTACCACCTCTACCATACTACCATGCTCCCCAGTACCACCTCTACCATACTATCATGCTGCCTAGTACCACCTCCACCATACTACCATGCTCCCTAGTACCACCTCAACCATACTACCATGCTCCCCAGTACCACCTCTACCGTACAACCATGCTCCCTAGTACCACCTACACCATGCTACCATGCTGCCTAGTACCACCCCCACCATACTACCATGCTCCCTAGTACCACCTCTACCATACTACCATGCTCCCCAGTACCACCTCTAGAATACTATCATGCTGCCTAGTACCACCTCCACCATACTACCATGCTCCCTAGTACCACCTCCACCATACTACCATGCTTCCCACTACCACCTCCACCATACTACCATGCTCCCCAGTACCACCTCCACCATACTACCATGCTTCCCAGTACCACCTCCACCATACTATCATGCTTCCCAGTACCACCTCCACCATACTACCATGCTCCCAGTACCACGTCCACCATACTACCATGCTTCCCAGTACCACCTCCACCATACTACCATGCTTCCCAGTACCACCTCCACAATACTACCATGCTTCCCACTACCACCTCCACCATTCTACTATGCTTCCCAGTACTATCGTAAGGGTTCTTGAATGGAGATATCACAGGTTGAAAGTAGACACACTTGTAGGATGGTAGATATATTGTCAGACTGAGATGAGAGATGGAGCCCGGTGCCAAGCCTGTTCACGTCTTGTAGGTCTGCCGCCGAGTGAGGGCGGGACAAAGGGATCACTGCCCATGTGTATGCCCATGACGTCACTCCAAGCCAAAGGCCTACGAGGGATCTCGTGTCTAAAGCACATGGAGGATACTAATATGCTATGCTATATAATACAGGGAATACAGGGATCAGCAACTATGCTGACAGCTCGGTCATGTTACGTATGTCGTCCCGACATACACTACTATCTATAGGCTGAACAGGCAGGCGGATCTGGGCTGATTCTATACAATAACAAATGCATATATAACTTAGAACTAATGGATGGTACAACATGATTTTGACGTAATGGGTGTTAACGTAATCATTACAAACTATAAGAACAAATCATTATACAATATGGATGGAATTGATCGATCGATCTGTATTCATGCACTCTACGGATTCTGAGGAAGAATAATTATATACAAAGAAGTGTTTAACAGAAAGGCAGATTCGGTGCACGCAAATCTAGACTGTTAATTCTCAGAATACGGAGGGAACGTGAACACGAAAATTTCTGACAAACTGATCAGCTAATAATAAAACACACAGTTGACAAATTCATTCATCTCGGACATCTAATTATGCAGGCTGTTTACACTTAAACCCAATTCTGCGAGGGTGAGGTTTACGTATGCAGAATGGTTATCATCTCTGGGAGGATTGAATTCCTCTGCAATGGCTAACACATGCCTTGACTGAGAGATCTGAACGAGTATCTACAAAAGATACAACTACAATCACTAGTGACTGTGGAATTACTAACTCGTCTGCTAGGAGTACTCAACTCGACTATTCGATACAGTAATTCTTGGCTCATTACAAAGTCACTAATGGGTACTGGTGGCTTCACAGTAAGAATAAGCTCTTCCTGGAGCAGGAATCGAATCACACCAGAACACAAGGGATCGGTTCTTTGGGAATTTCTGACAACCTCGACAGTAAATGGAGGATCTGCAGTAACTACACTAACCTGTCGCGATAAAGCATCTGCGACTACATTTGACTTGCCAGGTAAATTTTCAAAAGTGGGATTGAACTCTTGGATAGTCAAGGTCCATCTGGCTAACCTTCCAGTAGGCTGTTTGTTCTGGAATAAAGGTAACAGTTCTTCCTTACTGAGGCGGGACAAAGGGATCACTGCCCATGTGTATGCCCATGACGTCACTCCAAGCCAAAGGCCTACGAGGGATCTCGTGTCTAAAGCACATGGAGGATACTAATATGCTATGCTATATAATACAGGGAATACAGGGATCAGCAACTATGCTGACAGTACCACCTCCACCACACTACCATGCTCCACAGTACCACCTCAGCCATACTACCATGCTTCCCAGTACCACCTCCACCATACTACCATGCTTCCCAGTACCACCTCCACCATACTACCTTGCTCCCCAGTACCACCTCCACCATACTACCATGCTTCCCAGTACCACCTCCACCATACTACCATGCTCCTCAGTACCACCTCCACCATACTACCATGCTTCCCAGTACCACATCCACCATACTACCATGCTCCCCAGTACCACCTCAACCATACTACCATGCTCGCCAGTACCACCTCAGCTATACTATCATGCTGCCTAGTACCACCTCCACCATACTACCATGCTCCCCAGTACCACCTCCACCATACTACCATGCTCCTTAGTACCACCTCAGCCATACTACCATGCTTCCCAGTACCGCATTCACCATACTACCATGCTCCCTAGTACTACCTCCACCATACTACCATGCTCCCCAGTACCACCTCCACCATACTACCATGCTCCCTAGTACAACCTCAGCCATACTACCATGCTTCCCAGTACCACCTCCACCATACTCCCATGCTCCTCAGTACCACCTCCACCATACTACCATGCTCCCTAGTACCACCTCAGCCATACTACCATGCTTCCCAGTACCACCTCCACCATACTACCATTCTCCCCTGTACCACCTCCACCACACTACCATGCTCCCTAGTACCACCTCAGCCATACTACCATGCTTCCCAGTACCAGCTCCACCATACTACCATGCTCCCTAATACCACCTCAGCCATACTACCATGCTTCCCAGTACCACCTCCACCATACTACCATGCTCTCTAGTACCACCTCAGCCATGCTACCATGCTTCCCAGTACCACCTCCACCATACTACCATGCTCCCTAGTACCACCTCAGCCATACTACCATGCTTCCCAGTACCACCTCCACCATACTACCATGCTTCCCAGTACCACCTCCACCATACTACAATGCTCCCTAGTACCACCTCAGCCATACTACCATGGTTCCCAGTACTACCTCAGCCATACTATCATGCTTCCCAGTACTACCTCAGCCATACTACCATGCTTCCTAGTACTACCTCAGCCCCACTGCCATGCTTCCCAGTACGACCTCCACCATACTACCATGCTCCCTAGTACCACCTCAGCCATACTACCATGCTTCCCAGTACCACCTCAGCCATATTACCATGCTCCCCAGCACCACCTCCACCATACTACCATGCTCCCTAGTACCACCTCCACCATACTACCATGCTCCTTAGCACCACCTCCACCATACTAACATGCTGCCTAGTACCACCTCCACCATACTACCATGCTCCCAAGCACCACCTCCACCATACTACCATGCTCCCCAGTACCACCTCCACCATACTACCATGCTCCTTAGCACCACCTCCACCATACTAACATGCTGCCTAGTACCACCTCCACCATACTACCATGCTCCCTAGTACCACCTCCACCATACTATCATGCTTCCCAGTACCACCTCCACCATACTACCATGCTCCCTAGTACCACCTCAGCCATACTACCATGCTTCCCAGTACCACCTCAGCCATATTACCATGCTCCCCAGCACCACCTCCACCATACTACCATGCTCCCTAGTACCACCTCCACCATACTACCATGCTCCTTAGCACCACCTCCACCATACTAACATGCTGCCTAGTACCACCTCCACCATACTACCATGCTCCCCAGCACCACCTCCACCATACTACCATGCTCCCCAGTACCACCTCCACCATACTACCATGCTCCTTAGCACCACCTCCACCATACTAACATGCTGCCTAGTACCACCTCCACCATACTAACATGCTGCCTAGTACCACCTCCACCATACTACCATGCTCCCTAGTACCACCTCCACCATACTACCATGCTCCCTAGTACCACCTCCACCATACTACCATGCTCCCTAGTACCACCTCCACCATACTACCATGCTCCCTAGTACCATCTCCACCATACTACCATGCTCCCTAGTACCATCTCCACCATACTACCATGATACGTTATTCTTATACATAAATAACGTTGATAGTGTCATTAAATAAAGAAAATTAGTGATTGTTTTGTTAATAAAGTTGTTGGATTTATTGACTTACACATTGTGTTGTTATTGTTGATGATGATAAAGTTATTGATGTTGTTTAGTTAGTGATAGTGTGTATTGTTTTGTTCCATATTTTGGAGTGTGGGTATTATCTCTCTCTCTCTCTCTCTCTCTCTCTCTCTCTCTCTCTCTCTCTCTCTCTCTCTCTCTCTCTCTCTCTCTCTCTCTCTCCTCTCTCTCTCTCCTCTCTCTCTCTCTCTCTCTCTCCTCTCTCTCTCTCTCTCTCTCTCTCCTCTCTCTCCTCTCTCTCTCTCTCTCTCTCTCTCTCTCTCTCTCTCTCTCTCTCTCTCTCTCTCTCTCTCTCTCTCTCTCTCTCTCTCTCTCTCTCTCTCTCTCCCCCTCTCTCTCTCTCTCTCTCTCTCTCTCTCTCTCTCTCCCCTCTATCTCTCTTCTCTCTCTCTCTCTCTCTCTCTCTCTCTCTCTCTCTCTCTCTCTCTCTCTCTCTCTCTCTCTCTATCTCATCTATCTATCTATCTCTCTCTCTACACAGGGTTTGACAAGGTTAAGGATCCCTAGCTTTTATTGACAGCATTTACAGGTTAAGGATTCCTAACTTTATTGGCAAGCTAAGAGCTGTTACCTACATCAGCTCATTTGAAAGCATTTTTATTGTTATGAGACATACAAGTAGGGAACAGGATGAAGTTGGAGCCATCTGTGGGCCAGCATTTTCATTTGATCAACTGACGTTATCTCGTTGACATCCTTATGCTGTACAGATGTGTTCCATACTCGAGTCATCCTGGGTATGTATGATCTCAGATGGAGTGATGTTCTGGAGAAGGGTACAGCCAGAGTGAAGTTGCTGCTTTCTGCCCGTCTTGTGGCATAAAAGCTTGTTTCACGCTGTCCTCGAAGTGGATCCAAGTGTGGTATTTTGACAATATTGGCCTTGTACATAACAGTAAGGCCACCCACATCCCTCCTATGTTGAAGGCTCTTCTGAAATGACAGACCTATCCAGGATGGGTCCAGGCGAGAGATGAGACGTCTTGCTCTGTTCTCTACTCTGTCAAGCAGTCGCAGATGAGAGGGGGGACAGGCAAACCAAGAAAGTGGAGCATACTCAAGGTGTGAGCGTACTTGTGCCTCGTACAGGATCTTGCAACCCCTACTGTCAAGCAGATGCGAGATACGGCGAAGTGCTGTGTTTCCTGGCTGCCTTGTTTGCAAGATTTACAACATGGTTCTTCATGGTTGGTTTGAGTCAAATTTCACCCCAAGGATATCAACTTCTCCAGGTGCCAACATCCTCCCATTCATCTCATTACTGCACCAGCATTACCATCATGGTGCCTAGAGACGATTATCATTTGCGTTTTCTCAGGTGCAAATGTTACTTGCCATCTATTTCCCCAAGCTGATATAGCTCTCAGCTGGTGATTGATGTAGCTTAGAGCAGCTGGCATTTCTTCTCTTGGATAAGTGAATGTCAGTGTACAGTCGTCTGCATATGCATGTGATTCTGGGATGAGATGAAGAAGGTCGTTGAAGTAGACATTCCATAACAGTGGACCCAGCACACTTCCTTGTGGAACGCTTGCCCCAATAGGATGCCTTGCTGATTCAGTTCCATTTAGTACTACACTTAGAGATCTACCATGAAGGTAATCACTGAGGAGACATAGCGTAGAGCCTGCAATTCCCAGTGCTTGAAGTTTTGCTAAGAGGCCCTGGTGCCACACCCGGTCGAAAGCGCCAGCAATGTCCAGTGCTACCACACAGCTGACTTTGGATTCATCCAGTGACTGGTGCCACTTAGTGGAGAGGTTTAACAACAGATCAGCAGCAGAGTAACCTTTCCTGAAGCCATATTGACGATCACAAAGTAGTGAGTGGTAGTCAAAAAAATCTGTCATTTGTCTTGAGATTATTGTCTCAAGGATCTTACGAGTGATTGACAGGAGTGACACTGGTCTGTAGTTGCTGATTTCTGCTCTGCTCTTCTTTTTGTGAACAGGGACAACATTTGCCTCTTTCCATGGAGAGGGCCATTTACACTGTACTAGGCAGTGCTGAAAGATGCGAGTTAGAGGTGCTGCTAGCTGGTCTGCACATCTTCTCAACAATCTTGGGCTCAACTTGTCTGGGCCCACAGCCTTTTCTTGGTCAAGCGATTTAAGTAGGAAATGCACCTCCTCCTGCCTTATTGTCACCACTGACAGTTTTGACACAGTTCTTGCAGCTAGCCAAGGAGGGTCCCTTGCTGGGTCAGGAACTTGCATTTTGGTAGCAAAGTGTTCAGCAAAGAGGTCCGCCTTCTCTTGACTACTAGTAGAGGTGGTCCCATCCTGTCGATTTAGAGGTGGAATAAGTTCATCAGGCAGATAACCTTGTCTGTCCTGACCAGGGACCACCAGGTTTTGGGAGCCTACCCTACCTGATGCTAACTTTCTTTTAGTGTCCACGTCCCATTTAGCAATGGCCCACTTTTTGAACATCACCCTATATGCCTACAGGTTTGCATAGGGCAAGTTCCTGTTATAGGTGGTAGGATGTCTCTTATACCTTCGCCATGCTTTGTACTTAGCAGTAGCAGCCTCTCTACAACAAAGCCAAACCAAGGCTGATCTGTAGGCTTTGTCACATATTGCCGGTGAGGAATGTGTTCTTGTTGTAGATTAAGGATGTGTCCAGTGAAGGCTTTCACTTGGTTGTCAACATCCCTTGGAGAAGAGCATTCCAGTCGGTGGTGGCGAGCTCAGAGCAAAGGGCTGGCCAATTACCTCTTTCCCATAGCCAGGTTGTGCGTGTGGACCTCACCTCGTTCTGTTGGGATCTTATGTGGTAAAACAGCCTTGTGGTTAGACGATCCAACGTAGCCGAGGGGTTGACAAGTGACTATGCCTTCTGCCAGATCACTCACTACTGGGTCAAGGAGGAGCCAGAGATATGAGTAGGGAAATCAACAAAGTTTCTCATGTCAAACACTGCAAGAAGGTCATCAAAGTCCCTCTGTATAAGGTGCTGGTTGAGGTCACCAACAATTATAATATGTTGACAGTTGTGTTGTAGCAGAAGGAGTCAATATTTTCCATTAGGAAGTTGATAGGGTCTGCATGTTGCCACTGAGGTCTGTACATTGCACATGCTAGTACAGAGGTACTAGTGTTTATACAGAGCTTGAAGAACATCATTTCAAGATGTGTAGGGATGGCAACATCAATGTGCTGGGCATGAACACTTTTAGAGAAGCACACAGCAACACCTCCTCCTTGCCCTTGCCTGTCTCTTCTCATCCATGAGGTGTAGCCACCAATTCTTGCAAAATTTTCTGGAGTCCTGTTATCCAAAAATTTTTCAACAACAGCTATCATGTCGGGACAAAGCTCATGTGTGAGTGTTCACAGTTATGTGTGAGCCTCCAACAATTAGTAATCTGAAACCTCTAATCTGGCTCTCTCTCTCTCTCTCTCTCTCTCTCTCTCTCTCTCTCTCTCTCTCTCTCTCTCTATCTATCTATCTATCTATCTGTCTATCTACCTATCTATCATTTATCTATCTCTGTCTTTAAATTTCTCTCTTTGTCTGTCTGTCTGTCTCTCTCTCTCTCACACACACACTAACAACAGACAAAAACACAACATTACGAAATCTTTCTAAATCGCGTCAAAGTCAACTTAGAAAATACATATTCAAACTCCTTTTAGCAAAATCATTTGGAAAAAATGAATGCAAAATTACCAGAAAAATCCCTTAAGTACCCCATATACAAACCTCCCCCCCCCCCTCAAAAAAAAGCGGTAAACATAAGCATTAATCCTTAGAAAAATCCCTTAAATAAGTCAAAAATCTCTTAAATCCCTTGAATTATTCAAAAATCCCTTGGATAAGTCGTGTGGACATAAATATATACTCTCTCAGTAATTTTTTTTCACTCCCATGATCTTACTATAATAAATCCCCCCCATTAAATCCAGGCGATTTATATTCACGGCCGCTGAACATAGTTATTACTACCGTTAACTGACTTAACAATCCAGTAACATTACTCTGTTTTTATTCTCTGGAGACTGAAAAAAAAAAGTATATTGGAAAACTGAGGCAGCAAAGATCAGTATTTTAGGCTATTGGTCCCCTTTGTTATTCCCTCTTCAATATTACTCTTTGCATATCAATGAGGGGTATCGGGCGTGTTGGAGCAGTACACAGCAATAAAACAGTCTGCTGCCTTCACAGTGTCCATTGAAGACCAACAAGATTCGTATTTACGATACCTGGGTGGTATTGTGTGGTGTACCAGCGCCCCGGTACCTCCAGTTCTCCTCACACCTTCTTAAATATTTATCGTGAGGAGCGGAGAGGGTGAGGTTGAGCACCTCACCAGTACGTTCACACAATTGACCGACGCGTTATGACGCGACGCATAGCTGTCGTTCTATTGACGTTCCCACCTGTTGATCAACGGGTAATGACGCGATACATAGCTCCTGGTCTATTGACACTCCTCTGTCAAAAGACCAGGAGACCATATATTGTAAGAAGCGTGTTTATACTCTCTTATGAATCACATGGTTGGTGGCGCTCTACCAAGACTGGCAGAATCAATGCCCAGTATTCACATTCACGGCAACTTAATCATTATAAAAACTGAGAACTGAGAAGTGTTCTAGAAGTCAACAGCAACGACGACGTCTTAGAATTAGAGACGAAAACCGAATCCATTTTACAAGATATATATATATATATATATATATATATATATATATATATATATATATATATATATATATATATATATATATATATATTAACTTTTGGCCCCAAATCTTCCACATGATACCTACCATGCGCATATTTGATGACTGGTAAACAGAGTCGGCCAAACACTCTCATCCTTGTTATTTCCCTGCGGCAAACAGCTCGGGAGATCAGAGACAATAGTTGGCACAGGACCCATCAGAACGCGCGCTCAGAGCCTTTCAAATCTGAGTGTAATGGTTTAAAAAGGAGAACAAACTGTTTGTTCACCATTAGGAGGTGTTTGTTCATTAGTGGCTCTATGAGAGAGGGCAAACAGGACGCCTTTTCTCTCTCCCCCCTTCCCTCCCCCTCCCCCTCCCCCTCCCCCTCTTCCACGGAGTCTCGACGGGTAAACAGAAGACTCCGGGAGTCTCGTGGGGATAAACACAGATTGGGGGGGACGAAGGGAGATAATTTATATGAAATTCAGAGAGAGTCAGATAGACAGACAGACACAGACATATAGACAGAGAGAGAGAGAGAGAGAGAGAGAGAGAGAGAGAGAGAGAGAGAGAGAGAGAGAGAGAGAGAGAGACAGACAGACAGACAGACAGACAGACAGATACACAGATAGACAGACTCAGACAGACAGACAGACGCAAATAAACAAACAGACAGACAGCCAGACAGATAGACAAACAAGCAAACAGACAGACAGGTAGACACACAGACAAACAGACAGACAGAATTAGCGAAATTTTGATTACTCAAGCCATCAAGCTACTGATGTGTACAAGAATGTTATACAATACCGTCAACATGAAAGTTAAGACTTGTACAACATCTGGGTATCTTTACTGTAGACGCTTTACCATCCAGTGACTTCATCAGTACACCTTCTAGCACATAATTTGAAGACAGAAGAACTATATACAGAAGATAAGGCAATCAGTCCCTCAGCCTTGGGACAATATATATATATAATATATATATATATATATATATATATATATATATATATATATATATATATATATATATATATATATATATATATATATATATAAATAATAAAACAATAATATCTTATTCATTTCAGGGATGAACTAATACAACTTATCATGTTGTATTTTATTGTATTACTGGAGTCTGTATGTTAATCCGACAATACCCTGACCGCCACACAATACACATTATGAAATTTACGCCGAATTTTTGTATCAGCTGTGAGGCTTCTCCGCCTTTCCAAAATCCATCTCTCTCTCTTTCTCTTTCTCTCTCTCTCTCTCTTTCTCTCTCTCTCTCTCTCTCTCTCTCTCTCTCTCTCTCTCTCTCTCTCTCTCTCTCTCTCTCTCTCTCTTTCTCTCTCTCTCTCTTTTCTCTCTCTCTCTCTAATTAAAAAAAAAAAAAAAAAAAAGGGGAGGGGGGGGGGTTGTGTCAGTGTCAATGGGGATACCTGGTATTAAGAAGGATTTTTGAAAAGGGGTCGTTGTGTCCGGCTCTCCGTATCAATGCTTGTAGTCCAGAAGGGGAGGGGGACAGGGGGTTTAAATGGGTTTTAATTTCTGTGTTATTATGATAGGGGAGGGGAGGGGAGGGGCAAGGAGACGATAATTAACATTTTTTTTTACTAATAATGGTTTTGAAGCCAGCCAAATGACCTCCTCGTCCTTCTTCCCCCCTCCCCCCCTCCCCCCTTTTCCCCATGGGTGGTAAATATTATGGGGGATTATGGGGGGGGTGAGAAAAATTTGTGTGTGTGAAAGTGAGCGTGATGTATGTGTGTGTGTGTGTTCAAAGAATTGTCTTCTGTGAGTGTCGGGTCTCAGCTCCTGGCCCCTCTTCTTGAGCTTGATTCACCATCACTACTGGTGTCTGGCCTCCTGACCACCTGCCGTACTCACTCTTCAAACTGTGTGCATTGTTAAGGTTGCCTCTCCCACTTCTTCAGCTACCTCATTCCCTTTATGTAAGTGACGTATGCATAATAATATGTATATATATATATATATATATATATATATATATATATATATATATATATATATATATATATATATATATATATATATATATATATATATGTATATATATATATATAACAACCCAACACTCAACGAATATTACTCACTCCTGAAATATATCTTTAAAAAGGCACTGAATCTGTTACTGGAAGATCAGCAATGGGATCAGGCTACTCTCCCAGTGCTAATGGGAGGTATAGGGGAGCGCAAGGCAATGCAGGTAGCTTTACCTGCATTTCTGTCTTCGTGTTTGACTTCCAGTGGACTAGTCAAGGAGATTGTCCCCGAACGCTTGAGAGGTGCGGTAGGAGCTCAAGACCCCAGGTTCATTGAAGCAGCCATGTGGTGAGACACCCTTACAGACACCTCCAGTAGACCAGCTCCTCCCAGAGAGCACAAACAGTCTCACTGGGTGAAACCGATCGTGGAAAAAATCGCTAGCACAATGCTCACCAGCGCTTTAGGAAAGTACAAAGCTTGTCTCCTGGCCGTGAAAGCACAACATTCAGGAGATTTCCTTTTGGCTATTCCCAATTCCTCCCTGGGCACTCGACTCGACCACAGGACATTCGGATTGGTGTTGCTCTTCGCCTAGCCGCCCCCATACTCACCGAATCTAGGTGTATTTGCTGCAGGGAGTCGGCTGATCAATTCGGACTTCATGGTGTAGTGTGTCACACATCAGAAGGAGAGTATGCTAGACATGAGGTCAACGACATCATAAAGAGAAGCCTCGCTACAGCCCGTTGCCCAGCTCAACGGGAACCCCAAGTACAAAGGTCTGATGGAAGTCAAAAGAGTCCTGATGGAGCCACTATGCTACCCTGGAAGGATGGTAAGCAGATTGCCTGGTCCTGTGCCGCCACATTGGCGGACACCTACTTGCCATACTCTGAAGCTGAAGGGGGTGGAGCCGCCAGCTACAAGGAGACCCAGAAGACCCGCAGATATGAAGGCCCTTGCTCTAACTTCATGCTCCAAGGGTCTCCGACCCTTGGAGCATGGGGCAAACCATGGATCACAGAGCGCCCAACTTCCTCTTTCAGAGACTCAGTGGTCGCCTGATGTTCTGGAAAATCCTGTCACCACTTAAATGTAGCACAACACTTCAGATATGCAAGGTCAGGAGTAGTCGTAATGTCCCACTACGTCTAGTAGACAGAGATCTCGGTCTAATTTACTAGCGTCTACCCTGGTTGACCATGCCAGCAGCAGAACTGATTAGGAGAAGATTGGAGGTAAAGTGATTCCCCAAACTTCTACCCACACCAGGTAAGATTAATACTACCAGGAGTAGAAATTAAAGTAAATCAGATGCCAGGAACTGGAGTTTAGCCTCAGCCAACTAGATGGTAGTGCGGGCAGTAACACGCTAATGGTTCCTGGGTGTCTGAACAACTATAACCCCACAAATTACCGGCTTTTCTCTCACAAAGGTATCAAACGATTTAAATAAGGAAAAAATGCAGATCACATTGGAGGGAGAGAGTATGGAAGAAGTGAATGTTTTTAGATATTTGGGAGTTGACGTGTCAGCAGATGGGTTTATGAAGGGTGAGGTTAACCATAGAATTGATGAAGGAAAAAAGGTGAGTGGTGCGTTGAGGTATATGTGGAGACAAAAAAACGTTATCCATGGAGGTAAAGAAGGGAATGTACGAGAGTATAGTAGTACCAACACTCTTATATGGGCGTGAAGCTTGGGTTGTGAATGCTGCAGCGAGGAGGCGACTAGAGGCAGTGGAGATGTCCTGTCTAAGGGCAATGTGTGGTGTAATATTATGCAGAAAATTCGTAGTCTGGATATTAGGAGGAGGTGTGGAGTTGCTAAAAATATTAGTCAGAGGGCTGAAGAGGGGTTGTTGAGGTGGTTTGGTCATTTGGAGAGAATGGATCAAAGTAGAATGACATGGACAGCGTATAAATCTGTAGAAGAAGGAAGGCGGGGTAGGGGTCGTCCTCGAAAAGGTTGGAGGGAGGGGGTAAAGGAGTTTTATGCGCGAAGGGCTTGGACCTCCAGCAAGCGTGCGTGAGCGTGTTAGGAGTGAATGGAGACGAATGCTTTTTGCGACCTGACGAACTGTTGGAGTTTGAACAAGGTAATATTTTGTGAAGTGATTCAGGGAAATCGGTTAGCCGGACTTGAGTCCTGGAAATGGGAAGCACAATGTCTGAACTTTAAAGGAGGGGTTTGGGATACTCACACTATCACTGTCTATGCAAAGCGCTTCTGCAAAGACAGGTATACGCCTATACATGACGGTATACAGCTATACATAATGGTATACACGGTATACATGGACATACAAAGTTCCCATAGACTCATTTTCATCTAAGATCAATCGAACCGGAACCTAAAATTGATTTTGAAATTAGAGGCCTCGTGTACTAATGCTATGATAGGAGGGCATCGTCTAACGAGGGAAGAGGGGAAGATTGGGAGAGAGGGGAGACTGGGAGGAGCAGAGAGGGGTAATCATCTGTGAGAGGTAATGACCCACAAGTAGGATCACTGGGAGTGGTGGTGATGGTGATGGTGGTGGTGGTGGTGGTGGTGGTGGTGGTGGTGGTGGTGGTGATGGTGATGGTGGTGGTGGTGGTGGTGGTGGTGGTGTTGGTGATGGTGATGGTGGTGGTGGTGGTGGTGGTGGTGATGGTGGTGGTGATGTTGGTGGTGGTGGTGGTGGTGGTGGTGGTGGTGGTGGTGATGTTGGTGGTGGTGGTGGTGGTGGTGGTGGTGGTGGTGGTGGTGGTGGTGGTGGTGGTGGTGGTGGTGGTGGTGGTGGTGATGTTGGTGGTGGTGGTGGTGGTGGTGGTGGTGGTGGTGGTGGTGGTGGTGGTGGTGGTGGTGGTGGTGGTGGTGATGGTGGTGGTGGTGATGGTGGTGGTGGTGGTGGTGGTGGTGGTGGTGGTGGTAGTCACTAGTAGTAGTATAAGGGGAGATAGGGGAGGGTAGGTAGGAGGGGCTAGTTGAATTCTCATGGGTTCACCTAGCAGTAAATAGGTACCTGGATGTCAGCTGGCTGTAGTGGGTAAGATAACGGCTGTTAATAGGGCAAGATAGCAGGTCTGGAAAGGGTAAGATAACGGTCGTTAATGGGGTAAGATAACAGCTCTTGAAAGGGTAAGATAATGGCTGTCTCTCTCTCCCTTTCTTCCCTTTTCTCTTCCTGTCTCTGTACTTTCCAGTCTCCAATATATCCATCTTTCTCTACTATTCTTTATCTTGTCCTTCTGTTTCTCCTTTCCTTTCTCTCTCTCTTTCTCTGTCTGTCTGTCTGTCTGTCTCTCTCTCTCTCTCCCCTGTCTCTCTTTCTTTATCCCATCCTCTCTTTTACCTTTCATTCTCTCTCCATCTCCATCCTTCCTCTCTCTTTCTCCCTCCCCACCCTCCTTCTGCCTCTCTTTCTTTCTCCATCCCTCTCCCTTCTTCTGGCTCTCTCTCTCTCCCTTTCTTCCTTCATCTCCCTCCTGCCTTTCCCCTCCCTCCTTCTGCCTTTCCCTCCCTCTCCCTCTTTCTGGCTCCCTCAGGCTGACGTCTAGTGTGATGAATCCTCACAGTGATGGGCAGGAGGGTTTCATGGGAGGTTGTCATTGATCATGGAACTTCACACACTCTAATGGAAGCCTGGCCTGGCTTGTTCTCCTAGCATCCCAGGCTTTCAGCCTCCTAGGAACTCAGGCTTCCAGACCTCTAGCAACCCAGGCTTCCAGACTTCTAGCAACCCAGGCTTCCAGACTCGTAGCAACGAAGGCTTTCAGCCTCCTAGCAACCGTCTAGCAACCCAGGCTTCTAGCCTCCTAGTAACCCTAGTACCAACCCAGGCTTCCAGTCTCCTAGCACTCCTATTCCCCCCCACTAGCAACCCAGGCTTTCACCCTCCTACCAACCTTCCTAGCAACGTTCTACCAACCAAGGTTTCCAGCCTCTTTGGATACCTAGGAACTCAGAATTTCAGCCTCCCAGGAAACTCCTAGGAAACATAGATTTTCAGCTTGTTAGAAACTTCCTTGAAACCCCTGAGGTGAGGCTGTCATCTGAAGGAAGGAGGCCAGGCTGTCATCTGAGGGAAGGAGGCCAGGCTGTCATCTGAGGGAAGGAGGCCAGGCTGCCATCTGAGGGAAGGAGGCCAGGCTGTCATCTGAGGGAAGGAGGCCAGGCTGTTATCTGAAGGAAGGAGGCCAGGCTGTCATCTGAGGGAAGGAGGCCAGGCTGTCATATGAAGAAAGGAGGCCAGACTGTCATCTGAGAGAAGGAGGCCAGGCTGTCATCTGAGGGAAGGAGACCAGGCTGTCATCTGAGGGAAGGAGGCCAAGCTGTCATCTGAGGGAAGGAGGCCAGGCTGTCATCTGAGAGAAGGAGGCAAGGCTGTCATCTGAGGGAAGGAGGCCAGGCTGTCATCTGAGGGAAGGAGGCCAAGCTGTCATCTGAGGGAAGGAGGCCAGGCTCTCACCTGAGGGAAGGAGGACAGGCTGTCATCTGAGGGAAGGAGGCCAGGCTGCCATCTGAGGGAAGGAGGCCAGGCTGTCATCTGAAGGAAGGAGG
>NC_091349.1:7801317-7813817 GCF_038502225.1 Cherax quadricarinatus
GTGAGTGAGTGAGTGTGTGTGTGTGTGTGTGTGTGTACGTACTCACCTAGTTGCACTCGCCTAGTTGAGGTTGCAGGGGTCGTGTGTGTGTGTGTGTGTGTGTGTGTGTGTGTGTGTGTACTCACCTATTTGTCACCTATTTGTGGTTGCAGGGGTCGAGTCATAGCTCCTGGCCCTGCCTCTTCACTGATTGCTACTGTGTGTATGTGTGTGTGTGTGTGTGTGTGTGTGTGTATGTGTGTGTTTATGTATGTATGTGTGTGTTTGTTTGTGTGTCTGTATGTGTGTGTGTATGTATGTGTGTGTGTATGTGTGTGTGTGTATGTATGCGTGTATGTGTGTGTGTGTATGTGTGTGTGTGTGTGTGTATGTGTGTGTGTGTGAGTGTGTGTGTGTGTGTGTGTGAGTGTGTGTGAGTGTGTGTGTGTGTGTATGTGTGTGTGTGTATGTGTGTGTGTGTGTGTATGTGTGTGTATGTGTGTGTGTGTGTGTGTGTGTGTGTGTGTGTGTGTGTGTGTGTGTGTGTGTGTGTGTGTGTGTGTTTTCCACAACTCCACTAGTTCCTCCACTATACTAACTCGACCCACTCCACTAACTCCCCCAACTCCACTAACTCCCTCCACTCCACTAACTCCCCCCCACTCCACTAACTCCACCCACTCCACTAACTCCCCCAACTCCACTAACTCCCTCCACTCCACTAACTCCCCCACTCCACTAACTCCCCCACTCCACTAACTCCCCCACTCCACTAACTCCACCCACTCCACTAACTCCCCCAACTCCACTAACTCCCTCCACTCCACTAACGCCACCACTCCACTAACTCCCCCACTCCACTAACTCCCCCACTCCACTAACTCCCCAACTCCACTAACTCACCCCAACTCCACTAACTCCCTCCACTCCACTAACTCCCCCACTCCACTAACTCCCCCACTCTACTAACTCCCCCACTCCAGTAACTCCCCCCACTCCACACCTCTCACAACCATACACAAGCCTCACTCGCTACATAAATAAGCCAGAAATTATAGAGTCTATAATTGGAAGTGATAGCCGGTGTTCGTCGTGCATAAAGCAACGCTCCTGGTAATTTATCGCAGATTTAACCGCTGGTACCCCACCCCCTTCCCCCCCATCGCTCGTGTTCCCGGCAATCGCGAAAATCGATGGTGCGAACTGATCGCGATTTGCGTGTTTGCGGGGGGGGGGGGGTTGTGATGTTTAATATTCGCTGTGGTTAATGAATACTGTTAAGGAACGACAGAGATGAATGTGTGTGTGTGTGTGTGTGTGTGTGTGTGTGTGTGTGTGTGTGTGTGTGTGTGTGTGTGTGTGTGTGTGTGTGTGTGTGTGTGTGTGTGTGTGTGTGTGTGTCCGTCTGTCTGTCTGTCTGTCTCTCTGTCTGTGTGTGTCTGTGTGTGTCTGTGTGTGTATGTGCGTGTATACTCACCTAGTAGTACTCACCTAGTTGAGGTTGCAGGGGTCGAGTCCTAGCTCCTGGCCCCGCCTCTTCACTGGTCGCTACTAGGTCACTCTCCCTGAGCTTTATCATACCTCTGCTTAAAGCTATGTATGGATCCTGCCTCCACTACATCGCTTAGCAAACTATTCCACTTCCTGACTACTCTGTGGCTAAAGAAATACTTCCTAACATCCCTGTGATTCATCTGTGTCTTCAGCTTCCAACTGTGTCCCCTTGTTGCTGTGTCCCATCTCTGGAACATCCTGTCTTTGTCCACCTTGTCAATTCATCTCAGTATTTTGTATGTCGTTATCATGTCCCCCCTCTCTCCCCTATCCTTCAGTGTCGTCAGGTCGATTTCCCTTAACCTCTCCTCGTAGGACATACCCCTTAGCTCTGGGACTAGTCTTGTTGCAAACCTTTGCTCTGTCTCTAGTTTCTTTACGTGTTTGGCTAGGTGTGGGTTCCAAACTGGTGCCGCATACTGCCGCATATGTCGGAATGCTGTTATGAGGTTTGCTAGACTCCCATATGCTGCAGCAGTTATTTGGTTGATGTGCGCTTCAGGAGATGTGCCTGGTGTTATACTCACCCCAAGATCTTTTTCCTTGAGTGAGGTTTGTAGTCTCTGGCCCCATAGACTGTACTCCGTCTGCGGTCTTCTTTGCCTTTCCCCAATCTTCATGACTTTGCACTTGGTGGGGTTGAACTCCAGGAGCCAGTTGCTGGACCAGGTCTGCAGCCTGTCCAGATCCCTTTGTAGTTCTGCCTGGTCTTCGATCGAATGAATTCTTCTCATCAACTTCACGTCATCTGCAAACAGGGACACCTCAGAGTCTATTCCTTCCGTCATGTCGTTCACAAATACCAGAAACAACACTGGTCCTAGGACTGACCCCTGCGGGACCCCGCTGGTCACAGGTGCCCACGCTGACACCTCGCCACGTACCATGACTCACTGCTGTCTTCCTGACAGGTATTCCCTGATCCATTTTAGTGCCTTCCCTGTTATCCCCACTCTGCCCTTTCGCCCGAGGACCAGCCGTCTTCAGACGCTTGCAGTAACAATCTCAGCGAGTACAACAAACACAGTATAAGTGCGGCTTCCTACACGTGCTTTACGTTCCTAGTGTCAGGATCACTGTGTTGAAAACGAATATATAAATATAGTGAACCGGCTTAGAGTACAGAATTGTTTAGTAACTTGACGGAAACGTTCACTGGAAGATGTACACTTTTCTCGTGTTCAGTTTGTAATATGTACATGCAATTTCTTTTAATATTCCTCTGAAGAGGGCAAAAAAGTGCACGAAATGACTACCTTCCATCATGACTGAGGGACTGACCACCTTCCATCATGACTGAGGGACTGATCACCTTCCATCATGACTGAGGGACTGACCACCTTCCATCATGACTGAGGGACTGACCACCTTCCATCATGACTGAGGGACTGACCACCTTCCATCATGACTGAGGGACTGACCACCTTCCATCATTGTCGTAGGGGTTCTTAAAAGGAGATATCGAAGTTTTGAAGATAGACACACTTGTTGGATGGTAACGCTATATTGTCAGACTGTGGTAATGGGAGATGGAGCCCAGCCTTGCCGTGTTCTGGCCTGGATGTCTATGTGCCGACTGAGAGGGAGGCAGAGGTACGAATGTACACATGCACATCCCGTGACGTCACACAAACAGTCACTCGACCTAAGGGGTCTTCTATATAAACACATGGATGGTACTATGATATGCTATACAACACATTTAAGGGGATCAGCAACTATGCTGACAGCTCGGTCATGTTACATATGTCGTCTCGACATACACTACTATCCTATAGGCTGAACAGGCAGGTGGTTCTGGGCTGATTCTATACAATAACAAATTCATATATAACTTAGAACTAATGGATGGTATCATAATGGATGTTAACAAAATGAGTTTTACGTAATGGGTGTTAACATAATCACTTTTAACGTAATGAGTTTTAACGTAATGAGTTTTAACGTAATGCATTATAAACTATAAGAACAATTCATTGTACAATATGGATGGAATTGATCGATCGATCTGTATTCATGCACTCTACGGATTCTGAGGAAGAATAAATATATATATCTATATATATATATATATATATATATATATATATATATATATATATATATATATATATATATATATATATATATATATATATATATATATATATATATATATATATATATATATATATATATATACAAGGTGAAATTAACAGCAAAGGCATCTGGTGCACTCAGATCATTACTGTCAAATTCTCAGAATACGGAGTGAACGTGAATACGAAAAAAAAAAAAATTCACCAATTGTCGTATGACTGAGGGACTGATCACCTTCCATCATGACTGAAGGACTGACTACCTTCCATAATGACTGAGGGACTGATCACCTTCCATCATGACTGAAGGACTGACTACCTTCCATAATGACTGAGGGACTGATCACCTTCCATCATGACTGAAGGACTGACTACCTTCCATCATGACTGAGGGACTGATCACCTTCCATCATGACTGAAGGACTGACTACCTTCCATAATGACTGAGGGACTGATCACCTTCCATCATGACTGAGGGACTGACCACCTTCCATCATGACTGAGGGACTGACCACCTTCCATCATGACTGAGGGACTGATCACCTTCCATCATGACTGAGGGACTGACTACCTTCCATAATGACTGAGGGACTGATCACCTTCCATCATGACTGAGGGACTGACCACCTTCCATCATGACTGAGGGATTGACCACTTTCCATCATGACTGAGGGACTGACCACCTTCCATCATGACTGAGGGACTGATCACCTTCCATCATGACTGAAGGACTGACTACCTTCCATAATGACTGAGGGACTGATCACCTTCCATCATGACTGAGAGACTGACCACCTTCCATAATGACTGAGGGACTGACCACCTTCCATCATGTCTGAGGGACTGACCACCTTCCATCATGACTGAGGGACTGACCACCTTCCATCATGACTGAGGGACTGACCACCTTCCATCATGACTGAGGGACTGACCACCTTCCATCATGACTGAGGGACTGACCACCTTCCATCATGACTGAGGGACTGACCACCTTCCATCATGACTGAGGGACTGACCACTTTCCATCATGACTGAGTGACTGACCACCTTCCATAATGACTGAGGGACTGACCACCTTCCATCATGACTGAGGAACTGATCACCTTCCATCATGACTGAAGGACTGACTACCTTCCATAATGACTGAGGGACTGACCACCTTCCATCATGACTGAGGGACTGACCACCTTCCATAATGACTGAGGGACTGACCACCTTCCATCATGACTGAGGAACTGACCACCTTCCATCATGACTGAGGGACTGACCACCTTCCATCATGACTGAGGGACTGACCACCTTCCATCATGATTGAGGAACTGACCACCTTCCATCATGACTGAGGGACTGACCACCTTCCATAATGACTGAGGGACTGACCACTTTCCATAATGACTGAGGAACTGACCACCTTCCATCATGACTGAGGGACTGACCACCTTCCATCATGACTTAGGGACTGACCACCTTCCATAATGACTGAGGGACTGATCACCTTTCATGATGACTGAGGGACTGACCACCTTCCATCATGACTGAGGAACTGACAACCTTCCATCATGATTGAGGGACTGACTACCTTCCATCATGACTGAGGGACTGGCCACCTTCTATCATGACTGAGGGACTGACTACCTTCCATCATGACTGAGGGACTGACCACCTTCCATCATGACTGAGGGACTGACTACCTTCCATCATGACTGAGGGACTGACCACATACCATCATGACTGAGGGACTGACCACCTTCCATCATGACTGAGGGACTGACCACCTACCATCATGACTGAGGGACTGACCACCTTCCATCATGACTGAGGGACTGACCACCTTCCATCATTGTCGTAGGGGTTCTTAAAAGGAGATATCGAAGTTTTGAAGATAGACACACTTGTTGGATTGTAACGCTATATTGTCAGACTGTGGTAATGGGAGATGGAGCCCAGCCTTGCCGTGTTCTGGCCTGGATGTCTATGTGCCGACTGAGAGGGAGGCAGAGGTACGAACGTACACATGCACATCCCATGACGTCACACAAACAGTCACTCGACCTAAGGGGTCTTCTATATAAACACATGGATGGTACTATGATATGCTATACAACACATTTAAGGGGATTAGCAACTATGCTGACAGCTCGGTCATGTTACATATGTCGTCTCGACATACACTACTATCCTATAGGCTGAACAGGCAGGTGGTTCTGGGCTGATTCTATACAATAACAAATTCATATATAACTTAGAACTAATGGATGGTATCATAATGGATGTTAACAAAATGAGTTTTACGTAATGGGTGTTAACATAATCACTTTTAACGTAATGAGTTTTAACGTAATGAGTTTTAACGTAATGCATTATAAACTATAAGAACAATTCATTGTACAATATGGATGGAATTGATCGATCGATCTGTATTCATGAACTCTACGGATTCTGAGGAAGAATAAATATATATATATACAAGGTGAAATTAACAGCAAAGGCATCTGGTGCACTCAGACCATTACTGTCAAATTCTCAGAATACGGAGTGAACGTGAATACGAAAAAAAAAAATTCTGAAAAGCTAATCAGTTAATAACAAACAGTTGACAATTTACTTCATCTCGGACATCTAGTTATACAGACTATGTACATTTAAACCCAAATCTGCGAGGGTGAGGTTTACATATGCAGAATGGTTATCATCTCTGGGAGGATCGAATTCCTCTGCAATGGCTAACACATGCCTTGGCTGAGGGAGATCTGAACGAGTATCTACAAAAGATACTTGTGGGTTTCTCATTAGTTGTCGAGTACGCAACGAGTAACGACATTCAGGTTGAATATCTGACTGAGTATTTGAGGTAGAGGGTACAGAGTCAAGAGGATTTTCAGCATCTGTCACATTAGTCTGGGTAGCAATATCATCAACATCGCATACTAATTTCATATGATCTAAATGCGATTCCTTGTACTTACCAGTACTAATTTCTCTAACCACCGCTGCCACCAATTGTCGTAGGGGTTTTTAAAAGGAGATATCGAAGGTTTGAAGATAGACACACTTGTTGGATGGTAATGCTATATTGTCAGACTGTGGTAATGGGAGATGGAGCCCAGCCTTGCCGTGTTCTGGCCTGGATGTCTATGTGCCGACTGAGAGGGAGGCAGAGGTACGAACGTACACATGCGCATCCCATGACGTCACACAAACAGTCACTCGGCCTAAGGGGTCTTCTATATAAACACATGGATGGTACTATGATATGCTATACAACACATATAAGGGGATTCAGCAACTATGCTGACATCATGACTGAGGGACTGACCACTTTCCATCATGACTGAGGGACTGACTACCTTCCATCATGACTGAGATACTGACCACCTTCCATCATGACTGAGGGACTGACCACCTTCCATCATGACTGAGGGACTGACCACCTTCCATCATGACTGAGGGACTGACCACCTTCCATCATGACTGAGGGACTGACCACCTTCCATCATGACTGAGGGACTGAGCACCTTCCATCATGACTGAGGGACTGACTACCTTCCATCATGACTGAGGGACTGACCACCTTCCATCATGACTGAGAGACTGACCGCCTTCCATCATGACTGAGGGACTGACCAAATTCCATCTTGACTGAGGGACTGACCACCTTCCATCATGACTGAGGGACTGACCACCTTCCATCATGACTGAGGGACTGACCACCTTCCATCATGACTGAGGGACTGACTACCTTCCATCATGACTGAGGGACTGACTACCTTCCATCATGACTGAGGGACTGACTACCTTCCATCATGACTGAGGGACTCACCACCTTCCATCATAACTGAGGGACTCACCACCTTCCATCATGAATGAGGGACTCACCACCTTCCATCATGACTGAGGGACTGAAAACCTTCCATCATGACTGAGGGACTGACCACCTTCCATCATGACTGAGGGACCGACTACTTTCCATCATGACTGAGGGACTGACTACCTTCCATCATGACTGAGGGACTGATTACCTTCCATCATGACTGAGGCACTGACTACCTTCCATCATGACTGAGGGACTGACCACCTTCCATCATGACGGAGGGACTCACCACCTTACATCATAACTGAGGGACTGACCGCCTTCCATCATGACTGAGGGACTGACCACCTTCCATCATGACTGAGGGACTGACCACCTTCCATCATGACTGAGGGACTGACCACCTTCCATCATGACTGAGGGATTGGCCACCTTCCATCATGACTGAGGGACTGGCCACCTTCCATCATGACTGAGGGACTGACTACCTTCCATCATGACTGAGGGACTGATTACCTTCCATCATGACTGAGGGACTGACTACCTTCCATCATGACTGAGGGACTGACCACCTTCCATCATGACTGAGGGACTGACCACCTTCCATCATGACTGAGGGACTGACCACCTTCCATCATGACTGAGGGACTGACTACCTTCCATCATGACTGAGGGACTGACCACCTTACATCATGACTGAGGGACTCACCACCTTCCATCATGACTGAGGGACTGACTACCTTCCATCATGACTGAGGGACTGACCACCTTCCATCATGACTGAGGGACTGACCACCTTCCATCATGACTGAGGGACTGATTACCTTCCATCATGACTGAGGGACTGACTACCTTCCATCATGACTGAGGGACTGACCACCTTCCATCATGACTGAGGGACTGACCACCTTCCATCATGACTGAGGGACTGACCACCTTCCATCATGACTGAGGGACTGACCACCTTACATCATGACTGAGGGACTGACCACCTTCCATCATGACTGAGGGACTGACCACCTTCCATCATGACTGAGGGACTGACCACCTTCCATCATGACTGAGGGACTGACCACCTTCCATCATGACTGAGGGACTGACCACCTTCCATCATGACTGAGGGACTGACCACCTTACATCATGACTGAGGGACTGACCACCTTCCATCATGACTGAGGGACTCACCACCTTCCATCATGACTGAGGGACTGACCACCTTCCATCATGACTGAGGGACTGACCACCTTCCATCATGACTGAGGGACTGACTACCTTCCATCATGACTGAGGGACTGACCACCTTCCATCATGACTGAGGGACTGACTACCTTCCATCATGACTGAGGGACTGACCACCTTCCATCATGACTGAGGGACTGACCACCTTCCATCATGACTGAGGGACTGACTACCTTCCATCATGACTGAGGGACTGACCACCTTCCATCATGACTGAGGGACTGACCACCTTCCATCATGACTGAGAGACT
This sequence comes from Cherax quadricarinatus, assembly GCF_038502225.1. Lineage (NCBI taxonomy): Eukaryota > Metazoa > Arthropoda > Malacostraca > Decapoda > Parastacidae > Cherax > Cherax quadricarinatus. Next base: position 7,810,230 of record NC_091349.1, read on the forward strand.
GACCACCTTCCATCATAACTGAGGGACTGACCTCTCAAGCTACCACTCCACTTCTACTGTCTCCAGGATTGTAAGTTACCTCTGTATTGGACTGAAAAGTCTACTGAGTAGCCGAAACGTATCCCCCAAAAGATACCCAAGTGTTGTTCAAGTCACTTACATCAACTTGCTACAAGAGTTTTACACAAGTCGTTATTATTATTATTATTATTATTAGTACTACTACTACTGCTGCATATATATATATATATATATATATATATATATATATATATATATATATATATATATATATATATATATATATATATATATATATATATATATGTATATATATATATATATATATATATATATATATATATATATATATATATATATATATATATATATATATATATATATATATGTATGTATAATGTATGTATATATGTATACAAAAGACATATTGGTGAAGGCTGAGCCAGGCATGGTGGTAGACGCGAGCAATACAGGTAAATAAATAATGAGAGGGCGAGGCTGGTGATTGGCTGGCAGTAACAGCCAATGAGGCCACGAGGCTGCTCCAGACCTCGCTAGTGAGACCAGTCCTGATACTACGAACCCGGGGGAAATCGGCGTGGCAGGGGGGATATTCTCTTTCCTTTTTTTTTTGATGGGGGGTGTTGCATCATGGTCGTAGGGTACAAAACTTGTCAACAACAGCAACAACCAGAACAACAACAACAACAACAACGATAAAAACAGCAACAACAACGACAACAACAACAACGATAACATCAACAACGAGATTTGGTATGAAATTCAGTTTTTTTTCCCGGGAAGGATATATATATATATATATATATATATATATATATATATATATATATATATATATATATATATATATATATATATATATATATATATATATGTATATATATACCTCTGTGTATATACTGAACATTTCGACTCCAGGCTGAGGGACTGATTACCTGCATGTTCTCCTCATCTAGCACCGTTCTTCTCTGTTATGGACTGAAGAAGCCAATGGCTATCCAGACGTTTCCGTATTAAAGTTGCACAAGAGTCTCATTCTTCAACATATCTCTCAGTGCATATACACTGAGGAACATATCTCTCAATGTATATAGATTGAGAAATATTGTCCCCAGCTGGTACAGAACACCTGATGATAATTAAAGACAATGATTGGGTAACTTTATTCCGAAACGTTTCGCCTACAAAGTAGGCTTCTTCAGTCGAGTACCAAAGAGTGAGCAGAAGCAGTAGAGATGTGAAGACGATGTCACGAGTTCATCATCCTTGAAGACAGTTTTGAGGTGACCATTTCCTCAGTTTTGGAGAAGAGTATTGGTCCACACTCTGGAACCTGTATTGTTACAAACCACGTTGGAAAAAAGTCACTCGTCCCCCCAATGTAGCATTTGTCACTGCCTGCGCACGGGATCTTATGTATATCACTGGTATACAATGCCAACATGATGTATTAGACACATGTTCAATATCTGGGTATCTTGACCCAGATGTTTCGCATGTGTTAATTCTTCATCTTTTTGGTATTGAATATTATATGTGTACAACACATCCAGGTATGAGAAATTGTATGGTAATACCGGGGTAAAACAGACACAAATGCAGTATAATGCAATCCTTTATTGACTACGTTTCGCCCACACAGTAGACTTCTTCAGTCAAATACAGAAGCAACAGGTGTAGTAGTAAAATGAAGATAATGTAATCAGTCCATCAACCTTGGAGAAAAAGTATTTGGGGAGGTCAGTCCCTCAGCCTGAAGAAGAGGACAGTTCCATAGTCAGGAACGATACCGTTCCAAGGACTGGAATGATATCGTTCCAAGGTCTGGAATGATACCGTTCCAAGGTCTGGAATGATATCGTTCCAAGGTCTGGAATGATATCGTTCCAAGGTCTGGAATGATATCGTTCCAAGGTCTGGAACGATATCGTTCCAAGGTCTGGAATGATATCGTTCCAAGGTCTGGAACGATATCGTTCCAAGGTCTGGAATGATATCGTTCCAAGGTCTGGAACGATATCGTTCCAAGGTCTGGAATGATATCGTTCCAAGGTCTGGAATGATATCGTTCCAAGGTCTGAAATAATAGATACCGACAAAGATATCGACAAATTGGTTTAGACATATACAACGGGGTATAATGAATTTAATTGCATCTAGAACCTCGTTCGTTATAGTGTTCGTTCGTTACAGTGTTCGTTCGTTATAGGGGAAATCCGTTTCAGGCCCCCAAATACATCCACTTATTAGTGAAAATACATTATAAATTCGTTAAAAAAAAACCATAAATGTCCATTTACACTCCCGAAATAAAAAATATCATTAATAATTATAATAAAAATTATAAAACAGTATAAAAATGTAATAAAAATAGCGTACTTTATCTTACGTTATTATTGGACAAGAGGCAGAGGGTCGTTATGTAAATATTCGTTATAAAAACCGTTACCGTGGGTAACATTTTTAAGTGTGTGGGCCAAATTTGGCCAAATTCGGCCAAATCTTTGATACAAAATCTTCTCACCTGCCAACTAAAATTTATGCGAGCATATATTTTGGTGTCTTTTAAGCATTGTGACCAAATTTTCAAAAAATCAGAAATGACACCGTATTAGTAAAATCAGAAAATATTGTAAGAATGAAAGCAACTAAGCTGGAACTAGGCCTACCCGAGAAATATTTCCTCAAACCATCAGACTGATTTTGTTGTCTGGCTCAGTTCGCGAGAAATCAATTCCTTTTTCTCCTTGCTTAAGTTTTTATGAAGTGTCAAAATGTGTCTTCACAGATGTCCTACAAACAACTGATTCAGAACAGAAAATGCATAATGTTCTATCATCTTTCTTAATCATCCCAAATTTTCCAGTCCAATATTCTTTAAATTCTCTAATATTCTTGTTGGTTCTTGACCGGTGGTCGTCACATCCTGGACAATCTGTAAAAGGCACAATGCAAATATAATTGGTAATAGTGATATACATATTCTTTTCTTTCAACACACCGGCCGTGTCCCACCCAGGCAGGGTGGCCCAAAAAGAAAAATGAAAGTTTCTTTTAAATTTAGTAATATATACAGGAGAAGGGGTTACTAACCCCTTGCTCCCGGCATTTTAGTCGCCTCTCACAACACGCATGGCTTACGGAGGAAGAATTCTGTTCCACTTCCCCATGGAGATAAGAGGAAATGAACAAGAACAAGAACTAGAAAGAAAATAGAAGAATACCCAGAGGGATGTGTATATATATGCTTGTACATGTATGTGTAGTGTGACCTAAGTGTAAGTAGAAGTAGCAAGACATACCTGAAATCTTGCATGTTTATGAGACAGACAAAAGACACCAGCAATCCTACCATCATGTAAAACAATCACAGGCTTCGTTTTACACTCACTTGGCAGGACGGTAGTACCTCCCTGGGCGGTTGCTGTTTACCAACCTACTACCTAGGTGATATACATATATTTATCGTAAATATGACAATAGTAAGGGAAACTGGTGTTGTGGTTCGTGGTACGAACTGTACCATGAACACTTAAACTGGTGTTG
>NC_091349.1:7818817-7821317 GCF_038502225.1 Cherax quadricarinatus
CATCCCTTTGATTCATCTGAGTCTTCAACTTCCAATTGTGACCTCTTGTGTCTGTGTCCCATCTCTGGAACATCCCGTCTTTGTCCACCTCGTCTATTCCGCGCAGTATTTTATATGTCGTTATCATGTCTCCCCTGACCCTCCTGGCCTCCAGTGCCGTCAGGCCGATTTCCCTCAACCTTTCTTCATAGGACAATCCCCGTAGCTCTGGGACTAGTCTTGTTGCAAACCTTTGCACTTTCTCTAATTTCTTGACGTGCTTGACTAGGTGTGGATTCCAAACTGGTGCTGCATACTCCAGTATGGGCCTGACGTAGATGGTGTACAGAGTCTTAAACGAATCCTTACTGAGGTATCGGAACGCTATCCGTAGGTTTGCCAGGCGCCCGTATGCTGCAGCAGTTATCTGATTGATGTGCGCCTCAGGAGATATGCTCGGTGTTATACTCACCCCCAGATCTTTTTCCTTGAGTGAGGTTTGCAGTCTTTGGCCATCTAAACTATATTGTGTCTGCGGTCTTCTTTGCCCTTCCCCAATCTTCATGACTTTGCATTTGGCAGGGTTAAATTCAAGGAGCCAGTTGCTGGGCCAGGCTTGTAGCCTGTCCAGGTCTCTTTGTAGTCCTGCCTGATACTCATCCGATTTGATTCTTCTCATTAACTTCACATCGTCCGCAAACAAGGACACTTCTGAGTCTATCCCTTCCTTTATGTCATTCACGTATACCAAGAACAGCACAGGTCCTAGGACTGACCCCTGTGGAACCCCGCTTGTCACAGGCGCCCACTTTGACACCTCATCACGTACCATGACTCGTTGTTGCCTCCCTCTAAGGTATTCTCTTATAAATTGCAGTGCCTTTCCTGATATGTGTGCCTGATCCTCTAGCTTTTGCAGTAACCTCTTGTGAGGAACTGTGTCGAAGGCCTTCTTGCAGTCCAAAAAAATGCAGTCGATCCACCCCTCTCTCTCTTGTCTTACTTCTGTCACCTTGTCATAAAACTCTAATAGGTTTGTGACACAGGATTTTCCCTCCCTAAAACCGTGCTGGTTGTCAATTATACACTTGTTTCTTTCCAGGTGCTCCACCACTCTCGTCCTGATGATCTTCTCCATGACCTTGCATACTATACACGTTAGTGATACAGGTCTGTAGTTTAGTGCCTCATGTCTGTCTCCCTTTTTAAAAATTGGGACGACATTTGCCATCTTCCATACCTCAGGGAGTTGCCCAGTTTCAAATGATGTGTTGAAGATCTTCGTTAATGGTACACACAATGTCTCTGCTCCCTCTTTAAGGACCCACGGAGAGATGTTGTCTGGTTCCACTGCCTTTGAGGTGTCAAGTTCGCATAGCAGCTTCTTCACCTCCTCCTTGGTTATATGTACCTCATCCAGCACTTGCTGGTGCACCCCCATGCTCTGATTTCCTGGAATCCTACTGGTTTCCACTGTAAATACTTCTTTAAATCTTGTGTTGAGCTCCTGACATACCTCCCGGTCGTTTCTTGTGAATTCTTCATCACCCTTCCTCAGTCTGATTACCTGGTCCTTGACTGTTGTTTTCCTCTTGATGTGGCTGTACAACAGCTTCGGGTCAGTCTTGACTTTCGATGCTATGTCATTTTCGTACTGCCGCTGAGCCTCCCTTCTTATCTGTGCATACTCGTTTCTGGCTCTTCGGCTAATCTCTTTATTTTCCTGAGTTCTCTGTCTTCTGTACCTTTTCCATTCTCTAGTACACCTAGTTTTTGCCTCCCTACACCTTTGGGTGAACCAAGGACTCATTCTGTTCTTCTCATTATTTCTGTTTCCCTTGGGAACAAACCTCTCCTCTGCCTCCTTGCATTTTGTTGCCACATAGTCCATCATTTCTTGTACTGGTTTTCCTGTCAGTTCCCTCTCCCACTGAATGTCTTGAAAGAAGTTCCTCAAGCCTGAGTAGTTCCCCCTTTTGTAGTTTGGTTTTTCCCACCTCTTCGTGCTGCTCTCTCCACTTGGAGCTCAACTATGTAGTCGAAGCACAGAACCACATGATCACTAGCTCCCAGGGGCCTTTCATACATGATATCCTCGATGTCAGAACTACTCAAGGTGAATACAAGGTCCAGTCTTGCTGGTTCATCCTCTCCTCTCTCTCTGGTAGTGTCTCTAACATGTTGATGCATGAGGTTTTCCAGTACCACATCCATCATCTTGGCTCTCCGTGTTTCGGGACCCCCATGGGGCTCCAGGTTTTCCCAGTCAATCTCCTTGTGATTGAAATCACCCATAACTAGTAACTTTGCTCCCCCCATGTGTGCTCTCCTGGCCACCTCGGCTAGTGTGTCGACCATTGCTCTGTTGCTCTCATCGTATTCTTCTCTTGGCCTCCTGCAGTTCTGTGGTGGGTTGTACATTACTGCAATTATCACCTTATGTCCCTCAGACTGGATTGTTCCTACTAAGTAGTCCCTTTCGCCCGTGCCATCCATTCCTTCCATTTTCTCAAACCCCCAC
>NC_091349.1:7831317-7836317 GCF_038502225.1 Cherax quadricarinatus
CTCCTGATCATTTTTTGTGAGTTATCCACCTTCTGTCCTTAATCTGATCTACCTGGTCTACTTTGACTGTTGTCTTCCTCCTGATGTGGCTATACAACAGTTTCAGGGTCCCAGTCTTGATTCTCGATGCTATGTTATTTTCATACTGTCGCTGGGCCTCCCTCCTTACCTGTGCCTACTCATTCCTGGCTCTGCGACTGATCTCCCTATTTTCGTGTGTTCTCTGCATTCTGTACTTTTTCCATTCTCTATTGCACTTTTTTTTGCCTCCTTACACCGTCGGGTAAACTAGGGGCTCGTTCTGGTCTTCCCGTTGTTACTGTTGCCCTTGGGAATGAACCTTTCCACTGCCTGTGTGTGTGTGTATGTGTATGTGTGTGTATGTGTGTGTGTGTGTATGTGTGTGTGTGTGTACTCACCTAGTTGAGGTTGCAGGGGTCGAGTCCAAGCTCCTGGCCCCGCCTCTTCACTGGTCGCTACTAGGTCACTCTCCCTGAACCATGAGCTTTATCATACCTCTGCTTAAAGCTATGTATGGATCCTGACTCCACTACATCGCTTCCCAAACTATTCCACTTCCTGACTACTCTGTGGCTGAAGAAATACTTCCTAACATCCCTTTGATTCATCTGTGTCTTCAACTTCCAACTGTGTCCCCTTGTTACTGTGTCCAGTCTCTGGAACATCCTGTCTTTGTCCACCTTGTCAATTCCTCTCAGTATTTTGTAAGTCGTTATCATGTCCCCCTATCTCTCCTGTCCTCCAGTGTCGTCAGGTTGATTTCCCTTAACCTCTCCTCATAGGACATACCTCTTAGCTCTGGGACTAGTCTTGTTGCAAACCTTTGCACTTTCTCTAGTTTCTTTACATGCTTGGCTAGGTGTGGGTTCCAAACTGGTGCCACATACTCCAATATGGGCCTAACATTACACGGTGTACGAGGGTCCTGAACGATTCCTTGACTTAAGATGTCGGAATGCTGTTCTGAGGTTTGCCAGGCGCCCATATGCTGCAGCAGTTATTTGGTGATGTGCGCTTCAGGAGATGTGCCTGGTGTTATACTCACCCCAAGATCTTTTCCTTGAGTGATGTTTGTAGTCTCTGACCCCCTAGACTGTACTCCATCTGCGGTCTTCTTTGCCCTTCCCCAATCCTCATGACTTTGCACTTGGTGGGATTGAACTCCAGGAGCCAGTTGCTGGACCAGGTCTGCAGCCTGTCCAGATCCTTTTGTATTTCTGCCTGGTCTTCGATCGAATGAACTCTTCTCATCAACTTCACGTCATCTGCAAACAGTGACACCTCGGAGTTTATTCCTTCCGTCATGTCGTTCACAAATACCAGAAACAGCACTGGTCCTAGGACTGACCCCTGTGGGACCCCGCTGGTCACAGGTGCCCACTCTGACACCTCTCCTAGTACCATTACTCGCTGCTGTCTTCCTGACAAGTATTCCCTGATCCATTGCAGTACCTTCCCTGTTATTCCTGCTTGGTCCTCCAGTTTTTGCACTAATCTCTTGTGTGGTACTGTGTCAAACGCCTTCTTGCAGTCTAAGAAAATGCAATCCACCCACCCTTCTCTCTCTTGACTTACTGCTGTCACCATGTCATAGAACTCCAGTAGGTTTGTGACACAGGATTTCCCGTCTCTGAAACCGTGTTGTCTGCTGGTGATGAGATCATTCCTTTCTAGATGTTCCACCATTCTTCTCCTGACAATCTTCTCCATGATTTTGCATGCTATACATGTCAGTGACACTGGTCTGTAGTTTAGTGCTTCATGTCTGTCTCCTTTTTTAAAGATTGGTACCACATTTGCTTTCTTCCATGCCTCAGGCAATCTCCCTGTTTCGATAGATGTATTGAATATTGTTGTTAGGGGTACACATAGCGCCTCTGCTCCCTCTCTCAGGACCCATGGAGAGATGTTATCTGGCCCCATTGCCTTTGAGGTATCTAGGTCACTCAGAAGCCTCTTCACTTCTTCCTCGGTTGTGTGTACTGTGTCCAGCACATGGTGGTGTACCCCACCTCTCCGTCTTTCTGGAGCCCCTTCTGTCTCCTCTGTGAACACTTCTTTGAATCTCTTGTTGAGTTCCTCACATACTTCACTGTCATTTCTTGTTGTCTCTCCTCCTTCCTTCCTTAGCCTGATTACCTGGTCCTTGACTGTTGTTTTCCTCCTGATGTGGCTGTATAACAGCTTCAGGGTCAGGATTTGGCTTTTGCTGCTATGTCGTTTTCATATTGACGTTGGGCCTCCCTTCTTATATGTGCATATTCGTTTCTGGCTCTACGACTGCTCTCCTTATTCTCCTGGGTCCTTTGCCTTCTATATTTCTTCCATTCCCTAGCACACTTGGTTTTTGCCTCCTTGCATCTTTGAGTGAACTATGGGCTCATCCTGGCTTTTTCATTATTCCTGTTACCCTTGGGTACAAACCTCTCCTCAGCCTCCTTGCACATTGTGACTACATATTCCATCATCTCATTAACTGGTTTCCCTGCCAGTTCTCTGTCCCACTGAACCTCATTCAGGAAGTTCCTCATTCCTGTGTAGTCCCCTTTCCTGTAGTTTGGTTTCATTCGTCCTGGCCTTCCTGCTCCCCCCTCCACTTGTAGCTCTACTGTGTGTGTGTGTGTGTGTGTGTGTGTGTGTGTGTGTGTGTGTGTGTGTGTGTGTGTGTGTGTGTGTGTGTGTGTGTGTGTGTGTGTGTGTGTGTGTGTGTGTGTGTGTGTGTGTGTGTGTGTGTGTGTGTGTGTGTGCGTGTGTGTGTGTGTGTGTGTGTGAGTGTGTGTGTGTGTGAGTGTGTCAGATGATTTATTAAGAACAAGAAAGATGCAGTTTATCCACTCTCTCTTTCTCTATCTGTGATTGCAACCACTACTGTGATCACCCCTCCACCACCACTACCACCACCACTACCACCACCACTACCACCACAACTACCACCACCACTACCACCACCACCACCACCACTCACCAACCATCCCCACTACCCCCAAGTCTACCAACGAAATAGCCCCAACCTCTCCTTCACTCTACGAGTCTATAAAATAACTAATCAAGTTACCTCTCTCTCCACCTCCCATCCCCACCTCTCCCCACACTTCCCCACCTCCCTTCCCCACCTCCCTTCCCCACCTCCCTTCCCCACCTCCCTTCCCCACCTCCCTTCCCCACCTCTCCCGACCTCAAACGCCGGGGCAATCCGGAGATATTATTTATCTTATGAATAAATAACTGAGGTAACTGGAAATTGGAGGTATAATCAGTTTGACCTCTCGTGAGGCTTTTGACTGCCAGAGGTTGAATCAATATGTACCTCCAGAGTGCCAGTATAAGTGTTGACAGTGTCTAATGACTGGTGGCCTCTGTTTGCACCTTTGCTACGGCGGATGAGAGGCAGGGATTCGGTGGGGGGCGCCGCTCCTCCTCCTCTTCCTCCCTCATCTTCCCTCCCAGGATGCGAGAGGTAAATCTGCAAAGGCTGTTACTGTGTGACAGCGTTCCCTCTCTGGAGTCTGCTACGTAGGATGCTCATCCACCTTCTTAACAACCTTTGGTAAAGTGTATCGTATCATTTACTTGTTGTGAAAATAAAGATTGTTATGATTATGATTATTAATATTATTATTATTGTTATTATTATTATTATTATTATTATTATTATTATTATTATTATTATTATTATTATTATTATTATTATTATTATTATTATTAGTAGTAGTAGTAGTAGTAGTAGTAGTAGTAGTAGTAGTAGTATGTACTAGAACTATTGGGGCATTTGTGCCCTCTCCAGGTTCATGTCACCAAGGTAGGTTATCCAGTTATCAACAACAGGCTCTGTGCCTAAGGCCTATGACATTCATTGTGAGCTTGCAGCTCACAAGACTGTCATTCCCATTTGCCCCCTTGGGGCGGGGATGGCAGACCAGAGAGGCCTAGCTTGTGGCTAGGCCTGGGGACAGTTGGTCCCAAAGATGAGGAGGTACTTGTGCCTCCTCCCATGGGAGACTTAGGTCTCAGACACTCCGTAAAGAGGGAGCCAAGGCCGGGCCACCACCTGGAAAAGGTCCGGGCCGGGAGAATACCGGCGAATCTTTAATAATAATAATAATAATAATAACATATATATATTGAGCAACCATGGTGACATCACACATCCAAGTAGGATGTATGATGTCACCATGGTTCTTCAATATATCTATACATGAGGTTGTAGGAAAAGTAAAACTTTGGGTGTTGGCAAGAGGTTTGGGGTTAAAAGACAAAGAATCTAACACAAAGTGGGAGTTGTCACAGTTGCTCTTTGCTGATGACACTGTGCTTTTGGGAGATTCTGAAGAGAAGTTGCAGAGGTTGGTGGATGAGTTTGGTAGGTTATGTAGAAGAAGGAAATTTAAAGTGAATATAGGAAAGAGTAAGGTGATGAGGATAACAAAAAAATTATGTAGCGAAAGATTAGATAACAAACTGGAGGGAGAGAGTATGGAGGAGGTGACTGTATTCGTAATTTGGAAATTGTGACGAGGTCCGGGATTACCAAAACTATTATCCAGAGGGCTAAGGAGGGGTTATTGAGGTGGTTCGGACATGTAGAGCGGGTGGAGCGAAATAGAATGACTTCGAGAGTGTATAAATCTGTAGTGGAGGGAAGGTTGGGTAGGGGTCGGCCTAGGAAAGGTTGGAGGGAGGGGGTAAAGGATGTTTTATGTGCCAGGGGCTTTGACTTCCAGCAAGCATGCGTGAGCGTGTTAGTAGCGAATGGAGACAAATGATTTTTAGGACTTGACGTGCTGTTGGAGTTTGAACAGGGTAATATTTATGAAGGGATTCAGTAAAACTGGCAGGCTGGACTTGAGTCCTGGAGATGGGGAGTACAGTGTCTGCACTCTGAAGGAGGGGTGTTAATGTTGCAGTTTTATAACTGTAGTGTAAGCGTGCCTCTGGCAAGACAGTGATGGATTGAATGATGGTGAAAGTTTTTCTTTTTC
>NC_091349.1:7838817-7848817 GCF_038502225.1 Cherax quadricarinatus
GGTGTCAATCTCGGTACGTGCGTGTCCTCAAGGGCTGTCTGCCGTGTCCTCTTGCATCGGCTTTCCAGTGCGTTCAGTCGTGTCAGTGAGAGTGGCCAGGCATCCCTCTCTTCTATCCCAGGCTGTACCCTACCTGTGTGCGTTTATACCAGGCTGTATCCTACCTGGGTGTGTATATCCCAGGCTCTGTCCATGGTGCTATCCCTGAGTAGGTATCCCACTGGCGCGGTGGCCGAGTATTATCCTGGACCTCAGTTCGAATCCCTGCAGTTCTTTGAGGATAATTACTCTCTCTCTCTCTCTCTCTCTCTCTCTCTCTCTCTCTCTCTCTCTCACTCGCACACATACACACACACACACATACATATTTGTCCCCCTTTCCCTCACCTTCTCCTACAACTCCTCCCCCAACCCCTCCTACATTCCCCCCTCTCCCTCGTTACTCCCTCACAATCCACTCACTCCGTAACTCCCATCCCTAATTCACCCCCTCCCTATTACCAGTAGTTTTCATCACCAGTCATCATCCGCCTTACCCACCTCCCCTCTTTTACCCCCTCACTCCCACCCGTCTATCACCCCCACCCCCCACCACGGGCTATAACCATCACTACCTGTCTATGTGACGTCCATTCCTCAGGCTTCAAAACTACCCCCTCCCCTTCCCGTCTCCTTCCCCTCCCCACCCCTCTCCGTTCCCTCCCCTACCCTCCCACACAAAAGTTCCCCCCATTCCCCACACAAGCTCCCCTCCCATCCCCGACATAAGTTCCCCTCCCTCCTCCACAAAGTTCCCCTCTCCCATCTCCCACATAAGTTCCTCTCCCATTCCCCACACAAGTTCCCCCCCCTCGTCTCCCACAAAAGTTCCCCTCCCACCCTATACACAAGTCCCCCTCCCATCTCCCACCTTTGCCTCCAAGGGAAGGTACAGTAGCAGCCTCTAGTGGAGGAAGGGGGGAGCAGGGATGGGGAAGGAACGGAGGGAGGAAGGGAGGGGATGGCAGGAGGAATAGAGGGAGGGATAAGGGATAGGGATGGAATCTGTTGGTCACTGAGATTTCTGACATACCAGGCCAGGCTCCTCCTTCTGCTGGACAATAAAGGCGCTGACAGCTTCATTAGGGTAAAGAAAACACCGCTGGACTAGCAACGACCCTCAGCTCTCCTTCAGTCCCCAGCTCTCCTTCAGTCCCCAGCTCTCCTTCAGTCCCCAGCTCTCCTTCAGTCCCCAGCTCTCCTTCAGTCCCCAGCTCTCCTTCAGTCCCCAGCTCTCCTTCAGTCCCCAGCTCTCCTTCAGTCCCCAGCTCTCCTTCAGTCCCCAGCTCTCCTTCGGTCCCCAGCTCTCCTTCGGTCCCCAGCTCTCCTCCAGTCCTCAGCTCTCCTTTAGTCCCCAGCTCTCCTTCAGTCCTCAGCTCTCCTTCAGTCCCCAGCTCTCCTTCAGTCCCCAGCTCTCCTCCAGTTCTCAGCTCTCCTTCAGTCCCCAGCTCTCCTTCAGTCCCCAGCTCTCCTTCAGTCCCCAGCTCTCCTTCAGTCCCCAGCTCTCCTTCAGTCCCCAGCTCTCCTTCAGTCCCCAGCTCTCCTTCAGTCCCCAGCTCTCCTTCAGTCCCCAGCTCTCCTTCAGTCCCCAGCTCTCCTTCAGTCCCCAGCTCTCCTTCAGTCCCCAGCTCTCCTTCAGTCCCCAGCTCTCCTTCAGTCCCCAGCTCTCCTTCGGTCCCCAGCTCTCCTTGGTCCCCAGCTCTCCTCCAGTCCTCAGCTCTCCTTTAGTCCCCAGCTCTCCTTCAGTCCTCAGCTCTCCTTCAGTCCCCAGCTCCTTCAGTCCCCAGCTCTCCTCCAGTTCTCAGCTCTCCTTCAGTCCCCAGCTCTCCTTCAGTCCCCAGCTCTCCTTCAGTCCCCAGCTCTCCTTCAGTCCCCAGCTCTCCTTCAGTCCCCAGCTCTCCTTCAGTCCCCAGCTCTCCTTCAGTCCCCAGCTCTCCTTCAGTCCCCAGCTCTCCTTCAGTCCCCAGCTCTCCTTCGGTCCCCAGCTCTCCTCCAGTCCTCAGCTCTCCTTCAGTCCCCAGCTCTCCTTCAGTCCCCAGCTCTCCTCCAGTCCCCAGCTCTCCCCCAGTCCCCAGCTCTCCTCCAGTCCCCAGCTCTCCTCCAGTCCCCAGCTCTCCCCCAGTCCCCAGCTCTCCCCCCAGTCCCCAGCTCTCCCCCAGTCCCCAGCTCTCCTCCAGTCCCCAGCTCTCCCCCAGTCCCCAGCTCCCCTCCCCAGTCTCCTCCCCCAGTCCCCAGCTCCTCCTCCAGTCCTCAGCTCTCCTTCAGTCCCCAGCTCTCCCCCAGTCCCCAGCTCTCCTCCAGTCCCCAGCTCTCCCCCAGGGAAGGAGAGATGTTTCCAGCTGACGAGTATGGTTGATCACTTCCACATAAACAAGGGAACCACTAACCACTATAATAATTTTAGCAGTTTAAGTACAGTGGTTGTCAAATACTCGCCCTCGTTTAATACTATTCTCATTCCAGAACCATATTCTTAACTGCCACTTAAGGAAAAGCATCAATAATATACTAATTCTGTATTTGCAAATCACTCACTTAACTTCATACCAGCACTTAAGTGGCCACATTAAGAACTTGGAACTAAGATTTCAAGAATATATCACGACATTTAGTGCGACTTTCCCCATTAAGTATTAAAAACTTAATATCTATCATGCTGAGGTAATATTTAGATAAATAACTAATGAATTGGTAAAATCTGTATTAGCTGAGGAAGGTTCATTACTATGTGATCCTCAGACTCCAGAGATGAGGCTGAGGACACATCATAATGGCGTCCAACTTTCAGACAATATTCGCAGGTAATATCCACTAAGTCACACGATTCAACATTATGGACCCACTTCCCAGAGGCACAAGTTAGGAAAAAAATACCACTTTTTTTGAGTCTTGGTATTGTATAATAACAAATATAAAATATCTTTCTTAAGCAAAGGGCAGCTGAAAAATTACAAGGCTTTAACTACTCTATAGATCCTTTACAGTGTCATAATCTACATTTGGAAAATCCTAGATGGAATGGTCCTGAATCTGCACACAGAAATCACTCCCTACAAATGTAAACGACTGGGCAGGCGGTGCAAAATACCCCCAGTGAAAAAGTAGGGGCGCCATTGGTACGCTAAGAGAAAACATCGTAAGTGTCCAGGGCCCAAGACTGTTCAACAGCTTCCCACCATGTATAAGGAAAATTACCAATAGGCCCTTGGATGCCTTCAAGAGGGAGCTGGACAGATACTTAAAGTAGGTGCCGGATCAGCTAGGCTGTGGTTCGTATGTTGGACTACGTGCGGCCAGCAGTAACAACCTGGTTGATTAGGTCCTGGTCCACTGGGAGGCCTGGTCGTGGACCGGGCCGTGGGGGCATTGATCCCCAGAATACTCTCCAGGTAGACTCCAGGCAGACCCAGCTCTCCTCCAGTCCCCAGCTCTCCTCCAGTCCCCAGCTTTCCTCCAGTTCCCAGCTCTCCTCCAGTCCCCAGCTCTCCTCCAGTCCCTAGCTCACCTCCAGTTCCCAGCTCTCCTCCAGTCCCCAGCTCTCCTCCAGTCCAAAGCTCTCCTCCAGTCCCCAGCTCTCTTCCAGTCCCCAGCTCACCCCCAGTCCCCAGCTTTCCTCCAGTTCCCAGATCTCCTCCAGTCCTCAGCTCTTCCCCAGTCCCCAGCTTTCCTCCAGTTCCCAGCTCTTCTCCGGTCCCCATGTATCCTCCAGTCACCAGCTCTCTTCCAGTCCCCAACTCTCCTTCAGTCCCTCAGGTCTCCTCGAGTCCCCAGGTCTCCTCCAGTCCCCATCTCTCCTTAAATCACCACCCCTCCAGTACGTTGTTATGTTACTCCATGTAACGGCGGCCCTCTTAAGCCGATTCCAGGTGCATATTATCAGGTATCTCTCTCTCTCCTCTCTCTCTCTCTCTCTCTCTCTCTCTCTCTCTCTCTCTCTCTCTCTCTCTCTCTCTCTCTCTCTCTCTCTCTCTCTCTCTCTCTCTCTCTCTCTCCCTTCGTTCCATATGTGCACATCAACATTCCACACGTGCACAGTGTGATTTCTGTTGCTTGGAAGACAGAGCGAGACGTGCGTAACACAGAGATGTTTCCAGCGTGTCGAAACACAACTAAGACGACGTTTCCCACAAGACATTTCAGAGGTTTTGCGGGCAGACTGAACTTGCCTTGTCAATCCGCCCGTCACTCGTGCGCAACACGGAACCTTGATGGAGGCAACGTTTCGCTCATGGCAGAACTCTCGAGCGAAACGTGTTAATCCTTGGGTGTAAAACGTGACTTCTCACATTTCGGAAAAAAATCACACTGCCCTATTCTTTTCCTATTTTACAGTACCTATTATCGTAATACCCTCATCCTCTCTTCTTTTATTCCTATTATCTCCTCTTCTCTATTTATTGTAGGTTATCATTCGAGGCTGAAAAAGTACTTCGTAACATCTTTGTAATATCTACTTACATCCATAGATGTAAGCAGGTGCCTGAAGCAGCAGGTATAGGTAGGCACCTGGTACTGTTGTACCAGGTACCTACCTATACTGTTGAGAGGAATGTGAGTGATGGAATGTTGTGTGTGTGTGTGAGAGAGAGAGAGAGAGAGAGAGAGAGAGAGAGAGAGAGAGAGAGAGAGAGAGAGAAGCAGGAGACCTCGACAGTGAATAATCTGAGAGAATGGAATTACTGTACGATTGTTGTGGATTCCATCACAAGTTGGATTACTCCTTGATAAGTCTGCCACAGAAAGTACAATAAAGGTATAATGTAGAATATAACTTTGGTGTATGTGTGTCTAGCATTAGTAATGATGTCAGGAGACAAGTTAATGATGTAAGTGAATGTTATAGCCATGTAGTTGGAAGTCTGAGTAGATCTGTCACCCACTATGATAACATGAACGTAGATAAGTACGTTCATGGAGCAACTTGCAATGTTGAGCACTGACTGATGTTGTAGTGGTCAGACTTAGGCTTGGTTACAAGTGCTTCTGACAGTCTGACAGACACACAGACTGACTGATGGTGTAGTGGTCAGGCTTAGGCTTGGTTACAAGTGCTTCTGACAGTCTGACAGACACACAGACTGACTGATGATGTAGTAGCCAGACTTAGGCTTGGTTACAAGTACTTCTGACAGTCTGACAGACACACAGCCTGACTGATGGTGTAGTAGCCAGACTTAGGCTTGGTTACAAGTACTTCTGATAGTCTGACAGACATACAGACCGACTGATGATGTAGTAGCCAGTCTTAGGCTTGGTTACAAGTACTTCTGACAGTCTGACAGTCTGACAGACACACAGACTGACTGATGGTGTAGTAGCCAGTCTTAGGCTTGGTTACAAGTGCTTCTGACAGTCTGACAGACACACAGACTGACTGATGGTGTAGTGGTCAGGCTTAGGCTTGGTTACAAGTGCTTCTGACAGTCTGACAGTCTGACAGACACACAGACTGACTGATGGTGTAGTGGCCAGTTCCGTAATGAAGAGTGTGGGAAGGAAAGAGAAATGAAGGTGGGAAGGAAGGGAGAGAAGGAGGGAGGGAGGGAGGGAGGGTGGAAGATGACCAGCATTATGTGCTGGAGCTGACATGAGATGAAGTGACGGGGAAATGACTCATGCCTTCCTTGTCCTTCTGATCTTTGC
Source organism: Cherax quadricarinatus (assembly GCF_038502225.1). Taxonomy (NCBI): domain Eukaryota; kingdom Metazoa; phylum Arthropoda; class Malacostraca; order Decapoda; family Parastacidae; genus Cherax; species Cherax quadricarinatus. The sequence goes on from NC_091349.1 coordinate 7,844,500, forward strand.
CGCCGCCTCCTTCTCCTCCTCATCTGCTTCTTCTCTTCTCCTCCTCCTCCTTCTCCTTCTCCTCGGCGCAGAAGGCCACAAGATGTCCCTGAATACACATATGTAATGAGGATTATCAGCCTCTCCCACCTCAGTAAGGGCAAGAGAGAGAGAGTGAGAGAGAGAGAGAGACAGAGAGAGAGAGAGAGAGAGAGACAGAGAGAGACAGAGACAGACAGACAGACAGACAGACAGCGAGAGAATCATGGCATCCAAAAGATTACATCCTCTCTCTCTCTCTCTCTCTCTCTCTCTCTCTCTCTCTCTCTCTCTCTCTCTCTCTCTCTCTCTCTCTCTCTCTCTCTCTCTCTCTCTCTATCTATCTATCTATCTATCTATCTATCTATTTATCTATCTATTTATCTATCTATCTATCTATCTATCTATCTATCTATCTATCTATCTTTCTATCTATCTCTATCTCTCACACTCTCCCAGTCTCACCTAATCAATTTATCAAGCACCTGCATCTCCTTCCCCTCCTAATTTCCTCTCGCCCCTGCGTCTCCCAAGGTGGGCCCGCTGCTACCTGAAGACACCCTGGGAACCTACCGTCCTGATAATACACCTCCGTAACTAATTAACCCGACCCAGGTACGGTAAGCGATCGGTTATCTGGACGAGAAAAAAATATCAAAGTTACCCAGCCAAAAAAATAGGTAATGTGATAGATTTTTCTTCTGGGAGGATATAAGGTAACAGTAGCAAGGTACCTATGGTGGGGTTAGGTAGTGGTTTAGGTGAGAGGGGGATAGGGATAAGGAAGGAGAAGAGGGGGTAAGTCTTGATAGGTAATCGCTAAATCGGTCACCTAAGATTTTGTCCCCCTAGGTCTGACCTAATGTGGGAGAATACATCTGCTGGAGGTGTGGGAGATCACCTATTTGCGATTCTCCTATCTAAGTTTGTAGGTACATTAGCAGTACGCTGGAGTACAGGGAAATATCAGATAGCAGGAGGCTTCGAGTACACACCCAAGTTACCTGCTGATAACTGTTATCTGCTACTTAGGATCATCGGCAGTTATCAGATGACTGATGCAAAGATAGTGAAGCAGAAGGCTCCCTCCCCACCCTCCTCTCCTCCGTACGGTTACTGTCGGTATGAAGTAGGGATGGAGGGAGATGATAGCGAAATACTTACCGTACTGGAAAAGTAAGTCATGAGTGTTGTAGAGGAGTGACAGAAGTGGGGAGAACACGAGTTACTACTACACTACTACTACTTCTACTACTACTACTACTACTACTTCTACTGCTGCTGCTGCTGCTGATGATGATGCTGATACTACCTGGGGTGGGTTTTGACTGGTAGTACTTACGACTGGCAGTACTTACGACTGGCAGTACTTACGACTGGTAAGTGACAGTGTCTGTCACTTACGACTGGCAAGTGACAGTGTCTGTCACTTACGACTGGCAAGTGACAGTGTCTGTCACTTACGACTGGCAAGTGACAGTGTCTGTCACTTACGACTGGCAAGTGACAGTGTCTGTCACTTACGACTGGCAAGTGACAGTGTCTGTCACTTACGACTGGCAAGTGACAGTGTCTGTCACTTACGACTAGCAAGTGACAGTGTCTGTCACTTACGACTAGCAAGTGACAGTGTCTGTCACTTACGACTGGCAAGTGACAGTGTCTGTCACTTACGACTGGCAAGTGACAGTGTCTGTCACTTACGACTAGCAAGTGACAGTGTCTGTCACTTACGACTAGCAAGTGACAGTGTCTGTCACTTACGACTAGCAAGTGACAGTGTCTGTCACTTACGACTAGCAAGTGACAGTGTCTGTCACTTACGACTAGCAAGTGACAGTGTCTGTCACTGCTCACACAACACTAACCGTATCAATGTATGGTGTTCACTGCCTTGCAGGGGAGGTTCAGATAACATCATTGTGTTCAACTGAACCACTTGACTTTGTGTATGTGAAATTTGAGAGAGAGAGAGAGAGGAAGAGAGAGAGAGAGAGAGAGAGAGAGAGAGAGAGAGAGAGAGAGAGAGAGAGAGAGAGAGAGAGAGAGAGAGAGAGAGAGAGAGAGAGAGAGAGAGAGAGAGAGAGAGAGAGAGAGAGAGAGAGAGAGAGAGAGAGAGAGAGAGAGAGAGAGAGAGAGAGAGAGAGAGAGAGAGAGAGGGAGACAGAGAGAGAGAGAGGAGCCAGTCTATCAGCATCCTGTCGGCCAACATTAGAGGTTTCATTACTAATGTTGGAGAGCTCACACATAGCTTTGTGAACACTCGACGTCCCGACATGATAGCTGTTGTTGAAACATTTTTGGATGACAGGACTCCAGAAAATTTTGCAAGAATTGCTGGCTACACCTCATGGATGAGAAGAGACAGGCAAGGGTGGCAAGGAGGTGGTGTTGCTGTGTGCTTCTCAAAAGTGTTCATGCCCAGCACATAGATGTTGCCACCCCTACACATCTTGAAATGATGTTCTTCAAGCTCTGTATAAACACTAGTACCTCTGTACTAGCATGTGCAATGTACAGACCTCAGTGGCAACATGCAGACCCTATCAACTTCCTAATGGAAAATATTGACTCCCTTCTGCTACAACACAACTGTCAACATATTATAATTGTTGGTGACCTCAACCAGCACCTTATACAGAGGGACTTTGATGACCTTCTTGCAGTGTTTGACATGAGAAACTTTGTTGATTTCCCTACTCATATCTCTGGCCTCCCCTTGACCCAGTAGTGAGTGATCTGGCAGAAGGCATAGTCACTTGTCAACCCCTCGGCTACGTTGGATCGTCTGACCACAAGGCTGTTTTTACCACACTTAAGATCCCAACAGAACGAGGTGAGAGTCCACACGCACAACCTGGCTATGGGAAAGAGGTAATTGGCCAGCGCCCCTTTGCTCTGAGCTCGCCACCACCGACTGGAATGCTCTTCTCCAGGGGATGTTGACAACCAAGTGAAAGCCTTCACTGGACACATCCTTAATCTGCAACAAGAACACATTCCTCACCGGCAATATGTGACAAAGCCTACAGATCAGCCTTGGTTTGGCTTTCGTTGTAGAGAGGCTGCTACTGCTAAGTACAAAGCATGGCGAAGGTATAAGAGACATCCTACCACCCTATAACAGGAACTTGCACATGACAAAGCCTGTAGGCATATGGGTGATGTTCAAAAGTGGGCCATTGCTAAATGGGAGTTGGACACTAAAAGAAAGTTAGCATCAGGTAGGGTAGGGCTCCAAAACCTGGTGGTCCCTAGGTCAAGGACAGACAAGGTTATCTGCCTGATGAACTTATTCCACCTCTAAATCGACAGGATGGGACCACCTCTACTAGTAGTCAAAAGAGAAAGCGGACCTCTTTGCTGAACACTTTGCTACCAAAATGCAAGTTCCTGATCCAGCAAGGGACCCTCCTTGGCTAGCTGCAAGAACTGTATCAAAACTGTCAGGGGTGACAATAAGGCAGGAGGAGGTGCATTTCTTAAATTCTTATCTTGACCAAGAAAGGCTGCCAGGGGCCCAGACAAGTTGAGCCCAAGATTGTTGAGAAGATGTGCAGACCAGCTAGCAGCACCTCTAACTCGCATCTTTCAGCACTGCCTAGTACAGTGCAAATGGCCCTCCTCCATGGAAAGAGGCAAATGTAGTCCCTGTTCACAAAAAAGAAGAGCAGAGCAGAAATCAGCAACTACAGACCAGTGTCACTCCTGTCAATCACTGGTAAGATCCTTGAGACAATAATCTCAAGACAAATGACAGATTTTTTTTGACTACCACTCACTACTTTGTGATCGTCAATATGGCTTCAGGAAAGGTTACTCTGCTGCTGATCTGTTGTTAAACCTCTCCACTAAGTGGCACCAGTCACTGGATGAATCCAAAGTCAGCTGTGTGGTAGCACTGGACATTGCTGGCGCTTTCGACCGGGTGTGGCACCAGGGCCTCTTAGCAAAACTTCAAGCACTGGGAATTGCAGGCTCTACGCTATGTCTCCTCAGTGATTACCTTCATGGTAGATCTCTAAGTGTAGTCCTCAATGGAACGGAATCAGCAAGACATCCTATTGGGGCAAGCGTTCCACAAGGAAGTGTGCTGGGTCCACTGTTATGGAATGTCTACTTCAACGACCTTCTTCATCTCATCCCAGAATCACATGCATATGCAGACGACTGTACACTGACATTCACTTATCCAAGAGAAGAAATGCCAGCTGCTCTAAGCTACATCAATCACCAGCTGAGAGCTATATCAGCTTGGGGAAATAGATGGCAAGTAACATTTGCACCTGAGAAAACGCAA
>NC_091349.1:7853817-7901317 GCF_038502225.1 Cherax quadricarinatus
TTGTTATTAACATTGTTATTATCATTGTTATTAACATTGTTATTAACATTGTTATTAACATTCTTATTATTATTGTTATTAACATTGTTATTAACATTGTTATTAACATTGTTATTAACATTGTTATTATCATTGTTATTAACATTGTTATTAACATTGTTATTAACATTGTTATTAACATTGTTATTATCATTGTTATTAACATTGTTATTAACATTGTTATTAACATTGTTATTAACATTGTTATTAACATTGTTATTAACATTGTTATTAACAATATTATTATCATTGTTATTAACATTGTTATTATCATTGTTATTAACATTGTTATTAACATTGTTATTATCATTGTTATTAACATTGTTATTATCATTGTTATTATCATTGTTATTAACATTGTTATTAACATTGTTATTAACATTGTTATTATCATTGTTATTAACATTGTTATTAACATTGTTATTAACATTGTTATTAACATTGTTATTATCATTGTTATTATCATTGTTACTAACATTGTTATTATCGTTGTTATTAACTTTGTCATTAACATTGTTATTATCATTGTTATTAACATTGTTATTATCATTGTTATTAACATTGTTATTATCGTTGTTATTAACTTTGTCATTAACATTGTTATTAACATTGTTATTAACATTGTTATTATCATTGTTATTACTTTGTTATTACCATTGTTATTAACATTATTATTATCATTGTTATTAACATTGCTATTAACATTGTTATTAACATTGTTATTAACATTGTTATTAACATTGTTATTAACATTGTTATTATCATTGTTATTATCATTGTTATTAACATTATTATTATCATTGTTATAATCATTGTTATTATCATTGTTATTATCATTTTTTTATCATTGTTATTATCATTGTTATTATCATTGTTATTATCATTGTTATTAACATTATTATTATCATTGTTATTATCATTGTTATTAACATTGTTATTAACATTGTTATTAACATTGTTATTATCATTGTTATTATCATTTTTTTATCATTGTTATTATCATTGTTATTTATTATTACATTGTTATTTATTATCATTTTTTTATAACATTGTTATTATCGTTGTTATTATCATTGTTATTAACATTGTTATTATCATTGTTATTATTTTTTATCATTGTTATTATCATTGTTATTTTTTTATCATTGTTATTATTGTTATTATTATTAACATTGTTATTAACATTGTTATTATCATTTTTTTATCATTGTTATTATCGTTGTTATTATCATTGTTATTAACATTGTTATTATCATTTTTTTATCATTGTTATTATCATTGTTATTATCATTGTTATTAACATTGTTATTATCATTGTTATTATCATTTTTTTATCATTGTTATTATCATTGTTATTATCATTGTTATTAACATTGTTATTATCATTGTTATTATCATTGTTATTAACATTGTTATTATCATTGTTATTATCATTGTTATTAACATTGTTATTATCATTGTTATTATCATTGTTATTAACATTGTTATTATCATCATCATCAACATCTATGTCACAAATATTTAGTTAATCAAGGGGGAAAAATCTTAATTTTTAATTGTTTCATTATTTTTCAATTGTATAATTTTCAGAAAATTTTGAATATTTTGGGGGGATTTTTTTTTTTGGGGGGGGGTCCATAGGCTGTTTTGTATATTTCATATTTCTCAATATTTTGTTCCAGGAGAGTTGAGTTGGAGTGGTACATGGTACAACCTTCCTGTGATGGGACAAAGTGGAACAAAGTACACTTAGGGATCATTACAGACTGAGTGATGGGCTGAGGGACAGGCTGAGGGACAGCCTGAGGGACAGCCTGAGGGACTGCCTGAGGGACAGCCTGAGGGACAGCCTGAGGGACAGCCTGAGGGACAGCCTGAAGGACAGGCTGAGGGACAGGCTGAGGGACAGCCTGAGGGACAGCCCGAGGGACAGCCTGAGGGACAGGCTGAGGGACAGGCTTAGGGACAGGCTGAGGGACAGCCTGAGGGACAGCCTGAAGGACAGGCTGAGGGACAGGCTGAGGGACAGCCTGAGGGACAGCCCGAGGGACAGCCTGAGGGACAGGCTGAGGGACAGGCTGAGGGACAGGCTGAGGGACAGCCTGAGTAGCTAGTTCTGGGACCAAGTCAGGTCTACGGAACCACAACTCGAGTTTAACTGATTCTTCGGAATCCTTTCCTCACACTCCAACAGCTTGTCGAAGCCCCAAAAATTCTTTTTCTCTACTCACTCGTCAAACACTCACACAAACACACACACACACACACACACACACACACACACACACACACACACACACACACACACACACACACACACACACACACACACACACACACACACACACACACACAAACACACACACACACACACGCACACACACACACACACACATCAGAGCTGGGACAAAGCAACAAGGGGTCACAATTGGAAGTTGACAACTCAGATGAGTCACAGGGATGTTAGGAAGTATTTCTTCAGTCATAGAGTTGTCAGGAAGTGGAACAATCTGGAGAGTGATGTAGTAGAAGGCAGGATCCATACACAGCTTTAAGAAGAGGTACAATAAAGCTCATGGGGCAGGGAGAGAGTGGATCTAGTAGCGACCAGTGAGGAGGTGGGACCAGGAACTATGAATCGACTCCTGCAACTACAAATAAATGAGTAGACGTAGCTTCTGCTAATGTCACCAACCTCCTCCTGGCTGACAACCACCACCCTGCCTGACACACACACTACCCTGCTGACACCACTATCCCCTGACACACACACACACACACACACACACACACACACACACCTCCATCCAGTCTGTGAGTTGCTTCAGCTCTCACAGACTCATAACAACAGGGAAGTAAGCTGCTACATACTTGGTCTACAGGTCGAGTCTCCTTCGTTTCTTCTCTGTCTTCGCCCAGACTCCTTTATTACGACTCCTGTTTATTTAAAACAATAAAACTCAAGTTACAACTGCAAGCATAGCAGACACCTGTGCTGTGCCTGCAGGACGCACCTGTGCTGTGCCTGCAGGACGCACCTGTGCTGTGCCTGCAGGACGCACCTGTGCTGTGCCTGCAGGACGCACCTGTGCTGTGCCTGTAGGACGCACCTGTGCTGTGCCTGCAGGACGCACCTGTGCTGTGCCTGCAGGACGCACCTGTGCTGTGCCTGCAGGACGCACCTGTGCTGTGCCTGCAGGACGCACCTGTGCTGTGCCTGCAGGACGCACCTGTGCTGTGCCTGCTGGACGTACCTGTGTTGTGCCTGCAGGACGCACCTGTGCTGTGCTTGCAGGACGCACCTGTGCTGTGCCTGCAGGACGCACCTGTGCTGTGCCTACAGGACACACCTGTGCTGTGCCTGCAGGACGTACCTGTGTTGTGCCTGCAGGACGCACCTGTGCTGTGCCTGCAGGACGTACCTGTGTTGTGCCTGCAGGACGCACCTGTGCTGTGCCTGCAGGACGCACCTGTGCTACATCATATCTAAAACCTCGTCCATACAGAGAAAAGAGAGATACGATTTTGTTGGAGTTTTTAACCCCGGAGGGTTAGTCACCCGGGATAACCCAAGAAAGTCAGTGCTACATCGAGGACTGTCAGTCTTATTTCCACTGTGGCTTTTAAAACTTGTCCCCCAGGATGCCACCCACGTCAGTCGACTGAGAGGGAGGCAGAGGTACGAACGTACACATGCGCATCCCGTGACGTCACATAAAGAGTCACTCGGCCTAAAAGGGATCTTCTATATAAAGCATATGGATGGTACTATGATACGCTATACAACACATATAAGGGAGATCAGCAACTATGCTGACACTAACACCAGGTCTCAGTAGTAGTAACCAGTTACCAGTAACCAGTGTACCGTTGACTCAACGACCAACCGTCTCTGCCTGAGTCACTATCTGAACTCATATTGCGCTGACCTGGCATTATTCAAAGACCCTCTCACATATGGGTACTGTGGGCAGTCAGTCAGTGTTAAGAGAGCAGAGAGATAGGTACGGCTGTAAGGGCGCACTCCACATTATCTGTAATTATACGTACTACCAGCCTACGTGAGTATTTCTTTACCTAATCCACGTCGAACTCCCACATGATACAGGTACCTACTTGTTTGCTAGGTGAACACTGACAGCAGGTTTAAGCAAACACGCCCAATATTTCCACCCTTGCTGGGGATCGAACCACGGGCACTTAGTGTGTGAGGCCAGAGCGTTGCCAACCTGGCCAGGACCATTCACACATCCACTATCTTCCTCTCTGCATACATTTTCTGTATTTCAGTCACTCTTTTCATCCAATTTCTATCATTTATTCCTTTAATTTCTCATCCACTCCCTTGGTTACCTTGACAACCCGATATTTTTATAAATAATTAAATTTATGTTAATGGGGGGTTTAAAGCCTATCTACCTCAAGCATATTTGCTAATCCTGTATTGCCAATTGTTTATTTTGAATTTCCTCTGAAAGAATTAGTTGAGTATAGCCATGTAATGCGTGTGCTTATTAGTTGACGAAGGAACGAGCCTTCACTAACAAAACCGTCAGTATTTTAGTTTCTCGCTTCAACGTGGCCTGAATTATTGACTTTTGCCCCTCATCATTCCGCTTGTCTCTCCCCTCAAGGAAGGTTCCTTGATGTTGGTGAGGGGCTCTTGATTTAGGGAATTGGATCTGTGCTCCAGTTCCCCAAATTAAGCCTGAATGCCTTGCACATCCCCCCCCCCAGGCGCTGTATAATCCACTTGTCTCTCGTCTTCCCACTGGCACCCGACCTCCTCTAACCACATACCATATACCATCCCTCTCACTGCTATATATCATCATTCCCCGCTATCTCAATCCTTTTCCCATCTTATTTCTCCCCTCCTTCTCTCTTCTCTTCCCTCCCCCTTTCTGTCCCTCTCTCTTTACTATCCTCCCTCACTCTCTCACCACCCTTCCCCCTCTCCGTCTCCCCTCTCTCCCAGGGGATAAGAGTCGCACCTCATCGCCGTATAATGAAAACAGGCATCAACAGGCGTCAACAGGCGTCAACAGGCCGTATACCAGATGGTGGCTGTTGCGGCCCCACCGTTTTCAATTAGTGTCAAGAAATGTTACATAGATTTGTGTTCTCTCTCTCTCTCTCTCTCTCTCTCTCTCTCTCTCTCTCTCTCTCTCTCTCTCTCTCTCTCTCTCTCTCTCTCTCTCTCTCTCTCTCTCTCTCAATAGAATCTATATAATCCTGAGTGTGTGGGATTATGCTGGTGAAGGGTTCTTGTTCCAAGGAGTCGAGGTTACTGCTCTCCTTCCTGGGATCAAACCTAGTTACCTCTCATTTACTTCTGATCGGTCCTTAAAAGTTTAACACTTTCTCTAATAATAATAATAATAATAATAATAATAATAATAATAATAATAATAATAATAATAATAATAATAATAATAATAATAATAATAATAATAATAATAACAGCATGAATACTACTACTACTACTACTACTACTAATAATAATAATAATAATAATAATAATAATAATAATAATAATAATAAAAATAATAATAATAATAATAATAATAACAATGAGGATATCGTAATTCAAGTTATCTGATAACTCTTAAGACTTGAGTGAAACTCTGTGGCAAGCAGGTCAGCCTAGAATAAAACTCTGTGGCAAGCAGGTCAACCTAGAATGAAACTCTGTGGCAAGCAGGTCAACCTAGAATAAAACTCTGTGGCAAGCAGGTCAACCTAGAATAAAACTCTGTGGCAAGCAGGTCAACCTAGAATAAAACTCTGTGGCAAGCAGGTCAACCTAGAATAAAACTCTGTGGCAAGCAGGTCAACCTAGAATAAAACTCTGTGGCAAGCAGGTCAACCTAGAATAAAACTCTGTGGCAAGCAGGTCAACCTAGAATAAAACTCTGTGGCAAGCAGGTCAACCTAGAGTGAAACTCTCTGGCAAGCAGGTCAATATAGAGTGAAACTCTGTGGCAAGCAGGTCAACCTAGAGTGAAACTCTCTGACAAGCAGGGCAACCTAGAGTGAAACTCTGTGGCAAGCAGGTCAATATAGAGTGAAGCTCTCTGGCAAGCAGGTCAATATAGAGTGAAACTCTCTGAAAAGCAGGTTAATATAGAGTGAAACTCTGTGGCAAACAGGTCAACCTAGAGTGAAACTCTGTGGCAAGCAGGTCAATATAGAGTGAAACTCTCTGACAAGCAGGTCAATATAGAGTGAAACTCTGTGGCAAGCAGGTCAACCTAGAGTGAAACTCTCTGGCAAACAGGCCAACCTAGAGTGAAACTCTCTGGCAAGCAGGTCAATAGAGAGTGAAACTCTATGGCAAGCAGGTCAATATAGAGTGAAACTCTGTGGCAAGCAGGTCAACCTAGAGTGAAACTCTGTGGCAAGCAGGTCAATATAGAGTGAAACTCTGTGGCAAGCAGGTCAATATAGAGTGAAACTCTGTGGCAAGCAGGTCAACCTAGAGTGAAACTCTCTGGCAAGCAGGTAAATATAGAGTGAAACTCTCTGGCAAGCAGGTAAATATAGAGTGAAACTCTGTGGCAAGCAGGTCAACCTAGAGTGAAACTCTGTGGCAAGCAGGTCAACCTAGAGTGAAACTCTGTGGCAAGCAGGTCAACCTAGAGTGAAACTCTGTGGCAAGTAGGTCAACCTAGAGTGAAACTCTGTGGCAAGCAGGTCAATATAGAGTGAAACTCTGTGGCAAGCAGGTCAACCTAGAGTGAAACTCTGTGGCAAGCAGGTCAACCTAGAGTGAAACTCTGTGGCAAGCAAGTCAACCTAGAATGAAACTCTGTGGCAAGCAGGTCAACCTAGAGTGAAACTCTGTGGCAAGCAGGTCAACCTAGAGTGAAACTCTGTGGCAAGCAGGTCAACATAAACTAGAATGAGGAACTTTGTCTAAAGGTTTTTAGGAATATTGAGGTAGCCTGTCCCCTGAAACTGTTAGCACAGAATCATCATCGGTCGTAAGAATGAGATGAATGTACATTCTGAGTAGGATTGCACAAGTCTTGGTCCACTCCCAGTGCTGTTCACTCAGACACAAGCTCTGGACCAATGTGGGGGATCAGATTGGTCATGGATCAGAGCATGGACCATCGGTGGATGGTTCCATCTCCCCCTCACTCCGGGACTAGTCTTGTTGCCAATCTTTGCACTCTCTGTAGTTTCCTGACATTCTTGACCAGGTGAGGGTTCTGTAGTAATCTGACCTGGTTAGGTCAAGGGTAGGGGAAATGGGAAGGATGCAGTTCAGGGGTAGGGGAAGTGTGAAGGATGCGGTTAAGGGGTAGGGGGGAGGGGGAAGGGGGTGTGCAAATTCAATAATCTTGGTGGCGAGGTCCTACCTTCAACATTTCATTACGCAAGATATATTCTCCCCTCTTTCAGAGGGGAGGGGGAGATCAGAAGTGTCTAGGGGTGTGTCTGAGGGGCTAAATGAGGGGGAAGGGAAAGAGGAGTAAAGGGAGAGGGAGAGGAGGAAGGGGAAAGGGGAAAGGGGAGGGGGAAGGGAGGGGAGGGGCTGGGAGGGGAGGGGGAAGGAAGGGGAGGGGTCAGTACGAGAGTCTGAATACTCTGAATAGTCCTACTCAGGGGCACCTGATTGGCAATTAGGTGCTTCTGAATGGTGTGGAGTAGGGATGAACGGGTTCCATAGCTCTTCTGAGTGGATTCCGAACCTACTACGTGGGTTCTGATCCCCCTTTTGTGGTGTTTTAGGTCGATTTTAAGGAGTTTCTGAGTGAGAGAGAGAGAGGAAAGAGAGAGAAAGCGAGAGAGAGAGAGAGAGAGAGAGAGAGAGAGAGAGAGAGAGAGAGAGAGAGAGAGAGAGAGAGAGAGAGAGAGAGAGAGAGAGAGAGAGAGAGAGAGAGCACAAAACACCAGGAAAACCACTGTACCTAAGGGGGGTTAAGGGGGAAGTTAAATCTTACTACCACCTAAATAGGAGTTGATCTGGTCCCCTACCCCCCATTACCACTCCTAGCCTCCCCTAGCATCCCTCTAACCACCCCTAGCCTCCCTTAGCCACCCCCTAACCACCCCTAGCCACCCTCCAAACCCCTGTTTACTCACTCTGTAATTGAATTTAAATGATTTGAATTCTACTCCGGACTTCTGGGTCTTAATGTATGTAAAGTGTGTTGAGAAGTGTGGCAGTTCTGCCCTGCTTCCTCCCTCCCTTCCTTCCTTAGTGTGTTGAGAACTGTGGCAGTCCTGCCCTGCTTCCTCCCTCCCTTCCTTCCTTAGTGTGTTGAGAACTGTGGCAGTTCTGCCCTGCTTCCTCCCTCCCTTCCTTCCTTAGTGTGTTGAGAACTGTGGCAGTCCTGCGCTGCTTCCTCCCTCCCTTCCTTCCTTAGTGTGTTGAGAACTGTGGCAGTCCTGCGCTGCTTCCTCCCTCCCTTCCTTCCTTAGTATGTTGAAAACTGTGGCAGTCCTGCCCTGCTTCCTCCCTCCCTTCCTTCCTTAGTGTGTTGAGAACTGTGGCAGACCTGCCCTGCTTCCTCCCTCCCTTCCTTCCTTAGTATGTTGAGAACTGTGGCAGTCCTGCCCTGCTTCCTCCCTCCCTTCCTTCCTTAGTGTGTTGAGAACTGTGGCAGTCCTGCGCTGCTTCCTCCCTCCCTTCCTTCCTTAGTGTGTTGAGAACTGTGGCAGTCCTGCCCTGCTTCCTCCCTCCCTTCCTTCCTTAGTGTGTTGAGAACTGTGGCAGTCCTGCGCTGCTTCCTCCCTCCCTTCCTTCCTTAGTGTGTTGAGAACTGTGGCAGTCCTGCCCTGCTTCCTCCCTCCCTTCCTTCCTTAGTGTGTTGAGAACTGTGGCAGTCCTGCCCTGCTTCCTCCCTCCCTTCCTTCCTTAGTGTGTTGAGAACTGTGGCAGTCCTGCCCTGCTTCCTCCCTCCCTTCCTTCCTTAGTGTGTTGAGAACTGTGGCAGTCCTGCCCTGCTTCCTCCCTCCCTTCCTTCCTTAGTGTGTTGAGAACTGTGGCAGTCCTGCCCTGCTTCCTCCCTCCCTTCCTTTCTTAGTGTGTTGAGAACTGTGGCAGTCCTGCCCTGCTTCCTCCCTCCCTTCCTTCCTTAGTGTGTTGAGAACTGTGGCAGTCCTGCCCTGCTTCCTCCCTCCCTTCCTTCCTTAGTGTGTTGAGAACTGTGGCAGTCCTGCCCTGCTTCCTCCCTCCCTTCCTTCCTTAGTGTGTTGAGAACTGTGGCAGTCCTGCCCTGCTTCCTCCCTCCCTTCCTTCCTTAGTGTGTTGAGAACTGTGGCAGTCCTGCGCTGCCTCCCTCCCTTCCTTCCTTAGTGTGTTGAGAACTGTGGCAGTCCTGCCCTGCTTCCTCCCTCCCTTCCTTCCTTAGTGTGTTGAGAACTGTGGCAGTCCTGCCCTGCTTCCTCCCTCCCTTCCTTCCTTAGTGTGTTGAGAACTGTGGCAGTCCTGCCCTGCTTCCTCCCTCCCTTCCTTCCTTAGTGTGTTGAGAACTGTGGCAGTCCTGCCCTGCTTCCTCCCTCCCTTCCTTCCTTAGTGTGTTGAGAACTGTGGCAGTCCTGCCCTGCTTCCTCCCTCCCTTCCTTCCTTAGTGAGTTGAGAACTGTGGCAGTCCTGCCCTGCTTCCTCCCTCCCTTCCTTCCTTAGTGTGTTGAGAACTGTGGCAGTCCTGCCCTGCTTCCTCCCTCCCTTCCTTCCTTAGTGTGTTGAGAACTGTGGCAGTCCTGCCCTGCTTCCTCCCTCCCTTCCTTCCTTAGTGAGTTGAGAACTGTGTCCTGCCCTGCTTCCTCCCTCCCTTCCTTCCTTAGTTGAGAACTGTGCCCTGCTTCCTCCCTCCCTTCCTTCCTTAGTGTGTTGAGAACTGTGGCAGTCCTGCCCTGCTTCCTCCCTCCCTTCCTTCCTTAGTGTGTTGAGAACTGTGGCAGTCCTGCCCTGCTTCCTCCCTCCCTTCCTTCCTTAGTGTGTTGAGAACTGTGGCAGTCCTGCCCTGCTTCCTCCCTCCCTTCCTTCCTTAGTGTGTTGAGAACTGTGGCAGTCCTGCCCTGCTTCCTCCCTCCCTTCCTTCCTTAGTGTGTTGAGAACTGTGGCAGTCCTGCCCTGCTTCCTCCCTCCCTTCCTTCCTTAGTGTGTTGAGAACTGTGGCAGTCCTGCCCTGCTTCCTCCCTCCCTTCCTTCCTTAGTGTGTTGAGAACTGTGGCAGTCCTGCCCTGCTTCCTCCCTCCCTTCCTTCCTTAGTGTGTTGAGAACTGTGGCAGTCCTGCCCTGCTTCCTCCCTCCCTTCCTTCCTTAGTGTGTTGAGAACTGTGGCAGTCCTGCCCTGCTTCCTCCCTCCCTTCCTTCCTTAGTGTGTTGAGAACTGTGGCAGTCCTGCCCTGCTTCCTCCCTCCCTTCCTTCCTTAGTGTGTTGAGAACTGTGGCAGTCCTGCCCTGCTTCCTCCCTCCCTTCCTTCCTTAGTGTGTTGAGAACTGTGGCAGTCCTGCCCTGCTTCCTCCCTCCCTTCCTTCCTTAGTGTGTTGAGAACTGTGGCAGTCCTGCCCTGCTTCCTCCCTCCCTTCCTTCCTTAGTGTGTTGAGAACTGTGGCAGTCCTGCCCTGCTTCCTCCCTCCCTTCCTTCCTTAGTGTGTTGAGAACTGTGGCAGTCCTGCCCTGCTTCCTCCCTCCCTTCCTTCCTTAGTGTGTTGAGAACTGTGGCAGTCCTGCCCTGCTTCCTCCCTCCCTTCCTTCCTTAGTGTGTTGAGAACTGTGGCAGTCCTGCCCTGCTTCCTCCCTCCCTTCCTTCCTTAGTGTGTTGAGAACTGTGGCAGTCCTGCCCTGCTTCCTCCCTCCCTTCCTTCCTTAGTGTGTTGAGAACTGTGGCAGTCCTGCCCTGCTTCCTCCCTCCCTTCCTTCCTTAGTGTGTTGAGAACTGTGGCAGTCCTGCCCTGCTTCCTCCCTCCCTTCCTTCCTTAGTGTGTTGAGAACTGTGGCAGTCCTGCCCTGCTTCCTCCCTCCCTTCCTTCCTTAGTGTGTTGAGAACTGTGGCAGTCCTGCCCTGCTTCCTCCCTCCCTTCCTTCCTTAGTGTGTTGAGAACTGTGGCAGTCCTGCCCTGCTTCCTCCCTCCCTTCCTTCCTTAGTGTGTTGAGAACTGTGGCAGTCCTGCCCTGCTTCCTCCCTCCCTTCCTTCCTTAGTGTGTTGAGAACTGTGGCAGTCCTGCCCTGCTTCCTCCCTCCCTTCCTTCGTTAGTGTGTTGAGAACTGTGGCTCCCTGCTTCCTCCCTCCCTTCCTTCCTTAGTGTGTTGAGAACTGTGGCAGTCCTGCCCTGCTTCCTCCCTCCCTTCCTTCCTTAGTGTGTTGAGAACTGTGGCAGTCCTGCCCTGCTTCCTCCCTCCCTTCCTTCCTTAGTGTGTTGAGAACTGTGGCAGTCCTGCCCTGCTTCCTCCCTCCCTTCCTTCCTTAGTGTGTTGAGAACTGTGGCAGTCCTGCCCTGCTTCCTCCCTCCCTTCCTTCCTTAGTGTGTTGAGAACTGTGGCAGTCCTGCCCTGCTTCCTCCCTCCCTTCCTTCCTTAGTGTGTTGAGAACTGTGGCAGTCCTGCCCTGCTTCCTCCCTCCCTTCCTTCCTTAGTGTGTTGAGAACTGTGGCAGTCCTGCCCTGCTTCCTCCCTCCCTTCCTTCCTTAGTGTGTTGAGAACTGTGGCAGTCCTGCCCTGCTTCCTCCCTCCCTTCCTTCCTTAGTGTGTTGAGAACTGTGGCAGTCCTGCCCTGCTTCCTCCCTCCCTTCCTTCCTTAGTGTGTTGAGAACTGTGGCAGTCCTGCCCTGCTTCCTCCCTCCCTTCCTTCCTTAGTGTGTTGAGAACTGTGGCAGTCCCCTGCTTCCTCCCTCCCTTCCTTCCTTAGTGTGTTGAGAACTGTGGCAGTCCTGCCCTGCTTCCTCCCTCCCTTCCTTCCTTAGTGTGTTGAGAACTGTGGCAGTCCTGCCCTGCTTCCTCCCTCCCTTCCTTCCTTAGTGTGTTGAGAACTGTGGCAGTCCTGCCCTGCTTCCTCCCTCCCTTCCTTCCTTAGTGTGTTGAGAACTGTGGCAGTCCTGCCCTGCTTCCTCCCTCCCTTCCTTCCTTAGTGTGTTGAGAACTGTGGCAGTCCTGCCCTGCTTCCTCCCTCCCTTCCTTCCTTAGTGTGTTGAGAACTGTGGCAGTCCTGCCCTGCTTCCTCCCTCCCTTCCTTCCTTAGTGTGTTGAGAACTGTGGCAGTCCTGCCCTGCTTCCTCCCTCCCTTCCTTCCTTAGTGTGTTGAGAACTGTGGCAGTCCTGCCCTGCTTCCTCCCTCCCTTCCTTCCTTAGTGTGTTGAGAACTGTGGCAGTCCTGCCCTGCTTCCTCCCTCCCTTCCTTCCTTAGTGTGTTGAGAACTGTGGCAGTCCTGCCCTGCTTCCTCCCTCCCTTCCTTCCTTAGTGTGTTGAGAACTGTGGCAGTCCTGCCCTGCTTCCTCCCTCCCTTCCTTCCTTAGTGTGTTGAGAACTGTGGCAGTCCTGCCCTGCTTCCTCCCTCCCTTCCTTCCTTAGTGTGTTGAGAACTGTGGCAGTCCTGCCCTGCTTCCTCCCTCCCTTCCTTCCTTAGTGTGTTGAGAACTGTGGCAGTCCTGCCCTGCTTCCTCCCTCCCTTCCTTCCTTAGTGTGTTGAGAACTGTGGCAGTCCTGCCCTGCTTCCTCCCTCCCTTCCTTCCTTAGTGTGTTGAGAACTGTGGCAGTCCTGCCCTGCTTCCTCCCTCCCTTCCTTCCTTAGTGTGTTGAGAACTGTGGCAGTCCTGCCCTGCTTCCTCCCTCCCTTCCTTCCTTAGTGTGTTGAGAACTGTGGCAGTCCTGCCCTGCTTCCTCCCTCCCTTCCTTCCTTAGTGTGTTGAGAACTGTGGCAGTCCTGCCCTGCTTCCTCCCTCCCTTCCTTCCTTAGTGTGTTGAGAACTGTGGCAGTCCTGCCCTGCTTCCTCCCTCCCTTCCTTCCTTAGTGTGTTGAGAACTGTGGCAGTCCTGCCCTGCTTCCTCCCTCCCTTCCTTCCTTAGTGTGTTGAGAACTGTGGCAGTCCTGCCCTGCTTCCTCCCTCCCTTCCTTCCTTAGTGTGTTGAGAACTGTGGCAGTCCTGCCCTGCTTCCTCCCTCCCTTCCTTCCTTAGTGTGTTGAGAACTGTGGCAGTCCTGCCCTGCTTCCTCCCTCCCTTCCTTCCTTAGTGTGTTGAGAACTGTGGCAGTCCTGCCCTGCTTCCTCCCTCCCTTCCTTCCTTAGTGTGTTGAGAACTGTGGCAGTCCTGCCCTGCTTCCTCCCTCCCTTCCTTCCTTAGTGTGTTGAGAACTGTGGCAGTCCTGCCCTGCTTCCTCCCTCCCTTCCTTCCTTAGTGTGTTGAGAACTGTGGCAGTCCTGCCCTGCTTCCTCCCTCCCTTCCTTCCTTAGTGTGTTGAGAACTGTGGCAGTCCTGCCCTGCTTCCTCCCTCCCTTCCTTCCTTAGTGTGTTGAGAACTGTGGCAGTCCTGCCCTGCTTCCTCCCTCCCTTCCTTCCTTAGTGTGTTGAGAACTGTGGCAGTCCTGCCCTGCTTCCTCCCTCCCTTCCTTCCTTAGTGTGTTGAGAACTGTGGCAGTCCTGCCCTGCTTCCTCCCTCCCTTCCTTCCTTAGTGTGTTGAGAACTGTGGCAGTCCTGCCCTGCTTCCTCCCTCCCTTCCTTCCTTAGTGTGTTGAGAACTGTGGCAGTCCTGCCCTGCTTCCTCCCTCCCTTCCTTCCTTAGTGTGTTGAGAACTGTGGCAGTCCTGCCCTGCTTCCTCCCTCCCTTCCTTCCTTAGTGTGTTGAGAACTGTGGCAGTCCTGCCCTGCTTCCTCCCTCCCTTCCTTCCTTAGTGTGTTGAGAACTGTGGCAGTCCTGCCCTGCTTCCTCCCTCCCTTCCTTCCTTAGTGTGTTGAGAACTGTGGCAGTCCTGCCCTGCTTCCTCCCTCCCTTCCTTCCTTAGTGTGTTGAGAACTGTGGCAGTCCTGCCCTGCTTCCTCCCTCCCTTCCTTCCTTAGTGTGTTGAGAACTGTGGCAGTCCTGCCCTGCTTCCTCCCTCCCTTCCTTCCTTAGTGTGTTGAGAACTGTGGCAGTCCTGCCCTGCTTCCTCCCTCCCTTCCTTCCTTAGTGTGTTGAGAACTGTGGCAGTCCTGCCCTGCTTCCTCCCTCCCTTCCTTCCTTAGTGTGTTGAGAACTGTGGCAGTCCTGCCCTGCTTCCTCCCTCCCTTCCTTCCTTAGTGTGTTGAGAACTGTGGCAGTCCTGCCCTGCTTCCTCCCTCCCTTCCTTCCTTAGTGTGTTGAGAACTGTGGCAGTCCTGCCCTGCTTCCTCCCTCCCTTCCTTCCTTAGTGTGTTGAGAACTGTGGCAGTCCTGCCCTGCTTCCTCCCTCCCTTCCTTCCTTAGTGTGTTGAGAACTGTGGCAGTCCTGCCCTGCTTCCTCCCTCCCTTCCTTCCTTAGTGTGTTGAGAACTGTGGCAGTCCTGCCCTGCTTCCTCCCTCCCTTCCTTCCTTAGTGTGTTGAGAACTGTGGCAGTCCTGCCCTGCTTCCTCCCTCCCTTCCTTCCTTAGTGTGTTGAGAACTGTGGCAGTCCTGCCCTGCTTCCTCCCTCCCTTCCTTCCTTAGTGTG
Organism: Cherax quadricarinatus; assembly: GCF_038502225.1. NCBI lineage: Eukaryota > Metazoa > Arthropoda > Malacostraca > Decapoda > Parastacidae > Cherax > Cherax quadricarinatus. The sequence continues at coordinate 7,868,480 of NC_091349.1, forward strand.
TTGAGAACTGTGGCAGTCCTGCCCTGCTTCCTCCCTCCCTTCCTTCCTTAGTGTGTTGAGAACTGTGGCAGTCCTGCCCTGCTTCCTCCCTCCCTTCCTTCCTTAGTGTGTTGAGAACTGTGGCAGTCCTGCCCTGCTTCCTCCCTCCCTTCCTTCCTTAGTGTGTTGAGAACTGTGGCAGTCCTGCCCTGCTTCCTCCCTCCCTTCCTTCCTTAGTGTGTTGAGAACTGTGGCAGTCCTGCCCTGCTTCCTCCCTCCCTTCCTTCCTTAGTGTGTTGAGAACTGTGGCAGTCCTGCCCTGCTTCCTCCCTCCCTTCCTTCCTTAGTGTGTTGAGAACTGTGGCAGTCCTGCCCTGCTTCCTCCCTCCCTTCCTTCCTTAGTGTGTTGAGAACTGTGGCAGTCCTGCCCTGCTTCCTCCCTCCCTTCCTTCCTTAGTGTGTTGAGAACTGTGGCAGTCCTGCCCTGCTTCCTCCCTCCCTTCCTTCCTTAGTGTGTTGAGAACTGTGGCAGTCCTGCCCTGCTTCCTCCCTCCCTTCCTTCCTTAGTGTGTTGAGAACTGTGGCAGTCCTGCCCTGCTTCCTCCCTCCCTTCCTTCCTTAGTGTGTTGAGAACTGTGGCAGTCCTGCCCTGCTTCCTCCCTCCCTTCCTTCCTTAGTGTGTTGAGAACTGTGGCAGTCCTGCCCTGCTTCCTCCCTCCCTTCCTTCCTTAGTGTGTTGAGAACTGTGGCAGTCCTGCCCTGCTTCCTCCCTCCCTTCCTTCCTTAGTGTGTTGAGAACTGTGGCAGTCCTGCCCTGCTTCCTCCCTCCCTTCCTTCCTTAGTGTGTTGAGAACTGTGGCAGTCCTGCCCTGCTTCCTCCCTCCCTTCCTTCCTTAGTGTGTTGAGAACTGTGGCAGTCCTGCCCTGCTTCCTCCCTCCCTTCCTTCCTTAGTGTGTTGAGAACTGTGGCAGTCCTGCCCTGCTTCCTCCCTCCCTTCCTTCCTTAGTGTGTTGAGAACTGTGGCAGTCCTGCCCTGCTTCCTCCCTCCCTTCCTTCCTTAGTGTGTTGAGAACTGTGGCAGTCCTGCCCTGCTTCCTCCCTCCCTTCCTTCCTTAGTGTGTTGAGAACTGTGGCAGTCCTGCCCTGCTTCCTCCCTCCCTTCCTTCCTTAGTGTGTTGAGAACTGTGGCAGTCCTGCCCTGCTTCCTCCCTCCCTTCCTTCCTTAGTGTGTTGAGAACTGTGGCAGTCCTGCCCTGCTTCCTCCCTCCCTTCCTTCCTTAGTGTGTTGAGAACTGTGGCAGTCCTGCCCTGCTTCCTCCCTCCCTTCCTTCCTTAGTGTGTTGAGAACTGTGGCAGTCCTGCCCTGCTTCCTCCCTCCCTTCCTTCCTTAGTGTGTTGAGAACTGTGGCAGTCCTGCCCTGCTTCCTCCCTCCCTTCCTTCCTTAGTGTGTTGAGAACTGTGGCAGTCCTGCCCTGCTTCCTCCCTCCCTTCCTTCCTTAGTGTGTTGAGAACTGTGGCAGTCCTGCCCTGCTTCCTCCCTCCCTTCCTTCCTTAGTGTGTTGAGAACTGTGGCAGTCCTGCCCTGCTTCCTCCCTCCCTTCCTTCCTTAGTGTGTTGAGAACTGTGGCAGTCCTGCCCTGCTTCCTCCCTCCCTTCCTTCCTTAGTGTGTTGAGAACTGTGGCAGTCCTGCCCTGCTTCCTCCCTCCCTTCCTTCCTTAGTGTGTTGAGAACTGTGGCAGTCCTGCCCTGCTTCCTCCCTCCCTTCCTTCCTTAGTGTGTTGAGAACTGTGGCAGTCCTGCCCTGCTTCCTCCCTCCCTTCCTTCCTTAGTGTGTTGAGAACTGTGGCAGTCCTGCCCTGCTTCCTCCCTCCCTTCCTTCCTTAGTGTGTTGAGAACTGTGGCAGTCCTGTCCTGCTTCCTCCCTCCCTTCCTTCCTTAGTGTGTTGAGAACTGTGCTGCCCTCCTCCCTCCCTTCCTTCCTTAGTGTGTTGAGAACTGTGGCAGTCCTGCCCTGCTTCCTCCCTCCCTTCCTTCCTTAGTGTGTTGAGAACTGTGGCAGTCCTGCCCTGCTTCCTCCCTCCCTTCCTTCCTTAGTGTGTTGAGAACTGTGGCAGTCCTGCCCTGCTTCCTCCCTCCCTTCCTTCCTTAGTGTGTTGAGAACTGTGGCAGTCCTGCCCTGCTTCCTCCCTCCCTTCCTTCCTTAGTGTGTTGAGAACTGTGGCAGTCCTGCCCTGCTTCCTCCCTCCCTTCCTTCCTTAGTGTGTTGAGAACTGTGGCAGTCCTGCCCTGCTTCCTCCCTCCCTTCCTTCCTTAGTGTGTTGAGAACTGTGGCAGTCCTGCCCTGCTTCCTCCCTCCCTTCCTTCCTTAGTGTGTTGAGAACTGTGGCAGTCCTGCCCTGCTTCCTCCCTCCCTTCCTTCCTTAGTGTGTTGAGAACTGTGGCAGTCCTGCCCTGCTTCCTCCCTCCCTTCCTTCCTTAGTGTGTTGAGAACTGTGGCAGTCCTGCCCTGCTTCCTCCCTCCCTTCCTTCCTTAGTGTGTTGAGAACTGTGGCAGTCCTGCCCTGCTTCCTCCCTCCCTTCCTTCCTTAGTGTGTTGAGAACTGTGGCAGTCCTGCCCTGCTTCCTCCCTCCCTTCCTTCCTTAGTGTGTTGAGAACTGTGGCAGTCCTGCCCTGCTTCCTCCCTCCCTTCCTTCCTTAGTGTGTTGAGAACTGTGGCAGTCCTGCCCTGCTTCCTCCCTCCCTTCCTTCCTTAGTGTGTTGAGAACTGTGGCAGTCCTGCCCTGCTTCGTCCCTCCCTTCCTTCTTAGTGTGTTGAGAACTGTGGCAGTCCTGCCCTGCTTCCTCCCTCCCTTCCTTCCTTAGTGTGTTGAGAACTGTGGCAGTCCTGCCCTGCTTCCTCCCTCCCTTCCTTCCTTAGTGTGTTGAGAACTGTGGCAGTCCTGCCCTGCTTCCTCCCTCCCTTCCTTCCTTAGTGTGTTGAGAACTGTGGCAGTCCTGCCCTGCTTCCTCCCTCCCTTCCTTCCTTAGTGTGTTGAGAACTGTGGCAGTCCTGCCCTGCTTCCTCCCTCCCTTCCTTCCTTAGTGTGTTGAGAACTGTGGCAGTCCTGCCCTGCTTCCTCCCTCCCTTCCTTCCTTAGTGTGTTGAGAACTGTGGCAGTCCTGCCCTGCTTCCTCCCTCCCTTCCTTCCTTAGTGTGTTGAGAACTGTGGCAGTCCTGCCCTGCTTCCTCCCTCCCTTCCTTCCTTAGTGTGTTGAGAACTGTGGCAGTCCTGCCCTGCTTCCTCCCTCCCTTCCTTCCTTAGTGTGTTGAGAACTGTGGCAGTCCTGCCCTGCTTCCTCCCTCCCTTCCTTCCTTAGTGTGTTGAGAACTGTGGCAGTTCTGCCCTGCTTCCTCCCTCCCTTCCTTCCTTAGTGTGTTGAGAACTGTGGCAGTCCTGCCCTGCTTCCTCCCTCCCTTCCTTCCTTAGTGTGTTGAGAACTGTGGCAGTCCTGCCCTGCTTCCTCCCTCCCTTCCTTCCTTAGTGTGTTGAGAACTGTGGCAGTCCTGCCCTGCTTCCTCCCTCCCTTCCTTCCTTAGTGTGTTGAGAACTGTGGCAGTCCTGCCCTGCTTCCTCCCTCCCTTCCTTCCTTAGTGTGTTGAGAACTGTGGCAGTCCTGCCCTGCTTCCTCCCTCCCTTCCTTCCTTAGTGTGTTGAGAACTGTGGCAGTCCTGCCCTGCTTCCTCCCTCCCTTCCTTCCTTAGTGTGTTGAGAACTGTGGCAGTCCTGCCCTGCTTCCTCCCTCCCTTCCTTCCTTAGTGTGTTGAGAACTGTGGCAGTCCTGCCCTGCTTCCTCCCTCCCTTCCTTCCTTAGTGTGTTGAGAACTGTGGCAGTCCTGCCCTGCTTCCTCCCTCCCTTCCTTCCTTAGTGTGTTGAGAACTGTGGCAGTCCTGCCCTGCTTCCTCCCTCCCTTCCTTCCTTAGTGTGTTGAGAACTGTGGCAGTCCTGCCCTGCTTCCTCCCTCCCTTCCTTCCTTAGTGTGTTGAGAACTGTGGCAGTCCTGCCCTGCTTCCTCCCTCCCTTCCTTCCTTAGTGTGTTGAGAACTGTGGCAGTCCTGCCCTGCTTCCTCCCTCCCTTCCTTCCTTAGTGTGTTGAGAACTGTGGCAGTCCTGCCCTGCTTCCTCCCTCCCTTCCTTCCTTAGTGTGTTGAGAACTGTGGCAGTCCTGCCCTGCTTCCTCCCTCCCTTCCTTCCTTAGTGTGTTGAGAACTGTGGCAGTCCTGCCCTGCTTCCTCCCTCCCTTCCTTCCTTAGTGTGTTGAGAACTGTGGCAGTCCTGCCCTGCTTCCTCCCTCCCTTCCTTCCTTAGTGTGTTGAGAACTGTGGCAGTCCTGCCCTGCTTCCTCCCTCCCTTCCTTCCTTAGTGTGTTGAGAACTGTGGCAGTCCTGCCCTGCTTCCTCCCTCCCTTCCTTCCTTAGTGTGTTGAGAACTGTGGCAGTCCTGCCCTGCTTCCTCCCTCCCTTCCTTCCTTAGTGTGTTGAGAACTGTGGCAGTCCTGCCCTGCTTCCTCCCTCCCTTCCTTCCTTAGTGTGTTGAGAACTGTGGCAGTCCTGCCCTGCTTCCTCCCTCCCTTCCTTCCTTAGTGTGTTGAGAACTGTGGCAGTCCTGCCCTGCTTCCTCCCTCCCTTCCTTCCTTAGTGTGTTGAGAACTGTGGCAGTCCTGCCCTGCTTCCTCCCTCCCTTCCTTCCTTAGTGTGTTGAGAACTGTGGCAGTCCTGCCCTGCTTCCTCCCTCCCTTCCTTCCTTAGTGTGTTGAGAACTGTGGCAGTCCTGCCCTGCTTCCTCCCTCCCTTCCTTCCTTAGTGTGTTGAGAACTGTGGCAGTCCTGCCCTGCTTCCTCCCTCCCTTCCTTCCTTAGTGTGTTGAGAACTGTGGCAGTCCTGCCCTGCTTCCTCCCTCCCTTCCTTCCTTAGTGTGTTGAGAACTGTGGCAGTCGTGCCCTGCTTCCTCCCTCCCTTCCTTCCTTAGTGTGTTGAGAACTGTGGCAGTCCTCCTGCTTCCTCCCTCCCTTCCTTCCTTAGTGTGTTGAGAACTGTGGCAGTCCTGCCCTGCTTCCTCCCTCCCTTCCTTCCTTAGTGTGTTGAGAACTGTGGCAGTCCTGCCCTGCTTCCTCCCTCCCTTCCTTCCTTAGTGTGTTGAGAACTGTGGCAGTCCTGCCCTGCTTCCTCCCTCCCTTCCTTCCTTAGTGTGTTGAGAACTGTGGCAGTCCTGCCCTGCTTCCTCCCTCCCTTCCTTCCTTAGTGTGTTGAGAACTGTGGCAGTCCTGCCCTGCTTCCTCCCTCCCTTCCTTCCTTAGTGTGTTGAGAACTGTGGCAGTCCTGCCCTGCTTCCTCCCTCCTTCCTTCCTTAGTGTGTTGAGAACTGTGGCAGTTCTGCTTCCCCTCCCTTCCTTCCTTAGTGTGTTGAGAACTGTGGCAGTCCTGCCCTGCTTCCTCCCTCCCTTCCTTCCTTAGTGTGTTGAGAACTGTGGCAGTCCTGCCCTGCTTCCTCCCTCCCTTCCTTCCTTAGTGTGTTGAGAACTGTGGCAGTCCTGCCCTGCTTCCTCCCTCCCTTCCTTCCTTAGTGTGTTGAGAACTGTGGCAGTCCTGCCCTGCTTCCTCCCTCCCTTCCTTCCTTAGTGTGTTGAGAACTGTGGCAGTCCTGCCCTGCTTCCTCCCTCCCTTCCTTCCTTAGTGTGTTGAGAACTGTGGCAGTCCTGCCCTGCTTCCTCCCTCCCTTCCTTCCTTAGTGTGTTGAGAACTGTGGCAGTCCTGCCCTGCTTCCTCCCTCCCTTCCTTCCTTAGTGTGTTGAGAACTGTGGCAGTCCTGCCCTGCTTCCTCCCTCCCTTCCTTCCTTAGTGTGTTGAGAACTGTGGCAGTCCTGCCCTGCTTCCTCCCTCCCTTCCTTCCTTAGTGTGTTGAGAACTGTGGCAGTCCTGCCCTGCTTCCTCCCTCCCTTCCTTCCTTAGTGTGTTGAGAACTGTGGCAGTCCTGCCCTGCTTCCTCCCTCCCTTCCTTCCTTAGTGTGTTGAGAACTGTGGCAGTCCTGCCCTGCTTCCTCCCTCCCTTCCTTCCTTAGTGTGTTGAGAACTGTGGCAGTCCTGCCCTGCTTCCTCCCTCCCTTCCTTCCTTAGTGTGTTGAGAACTGTGGCAGTCCTCCTGCCCTGAGAACTGTGGCAGTCCTCCCTGCTTCCTCCCTCCTTCCTTAGTGTGTTGAGAACTGTGGCAGTCCTGCCCTGCTTCCTCCCTCCCTTCCTTCCTTAGTGTGTTGAGAACTGTGGCAGTCCTGCCCTGCTTCCTCCCTCCCTTCCTTCCTTAGTGTGTTGAGAACTGTGGCAGTCCTGCCCTGCTTCCTCCCTCCCTTCCTTCCTTAGTGTGTTGAGAACTGTGGCAGTCCTGCCCTGCTTCCTCCCTCCCATCCTTCCTTAGTGTGTTGAGAACTGGCAGTCCGGCCCTGCTTCCTCCCTCCCTTCCTTCCGGAGGGTGTTGAGAACTGTGGCAGTCCTGCCCTGCTTCCTCCCTCCCTTCCTTCCTTAGTGTGTTGAGAACTGTGGCAGTCCTGCCCTGCTTCCTCCCTCCCTTCCTTCCTTAGTGTGTTGAGAACTGTGGCAGTCCTGCCCTGCTTCCTCCCTCCCTTCCTTCCTTAGTGTGTTGAGAACTGTGGCAGTCCTGCCCTGCTTCCTCCCTCCCTTCCTTCCTTAGTGTGTTGAGAACTGTGGCAGTCCTGCCCTGCTTCCTCCCTCCCTTCCTTCCTTAGTGTGTTGAGAACTGTGGCAGTCCTGCCCTGCTTCCTCCCTCCCTTCCTTCCTTAGTGTGTTGAGAACTGTGGCAGTCCTGCCCTGCTTCCTCCCTCCCTTCCTTCCTTAGTGTGTTGAGAACTGTGGCAGTCCTGCCCTGCTTCCTCCCTCCCTTCCTTCCTTAGTGTGTTGAGAACTGTGGCAGTCCTGCCCTGCTTCCTCCCTCCCTTCCTTCCTTAGTGTGTTGAGAACTGTGGCAGTCCTGCCCTGCTTCCTCCCTCCCTTCCTTCCTTAGTGTGTTGAGAACTGTGGCAGTCCTGCCCTGCTTCCTCCCTCCCTTCCTTCCTTAGTGTGTTGAGAACTGTGGCAGTCCTGCCCTGCTTCCTCCCTCCCTTCCTTCCTTAGTGTGTTGAGAACTGTGGCAGTCCTGCCCTGCTTCCTCCCTCCCTTCCTTCCTTAGTGTGTTGAGAACTGTGGCAGTCCTGCCCTGCTTCCTCCCTCCCTTCCTTCCTTAGTGTGTTGAGAACTGTGGCAGTCCTGCCCTGCTTCCTCCCTCCCTTCCTTCCTTAGTGTGTTGAGAACTGTGGCAGTCCTGCCCTGCTTCCTCCCTCCCTTCCTTCCTTAGTGTGTTGAGAACTGTGGCAGTCCTGCCCTGCTTCCTCCCTCCCTTCCTTCCTTAGTGTGTTGAGAACTGTGGCAGTCCTGCCCTGCTTCCTCCCTCCCTTCCTTCCTTAGTGTGTTGAGAACTGTGGCAGTCCTGCCCTGCTTCCTCCCTCCCTTCCTTCCTTAGTGTGTTGAGAACTGTGGCAGTCCTGCCCTGCTTCCTCCCTCCCTTCCTTCCTTAGTGTGTTGAGAACTGTGGCAGTCCTGCCCTGCTTCCTCCCTCCCTTCCTTCCTTAGTGTGTTGAGAACTGTGGCAGTCCTGCCCTGCTTCCTCCCTCCCTTCCTTCCTTAGTGTGTTGAGAACTGTGGCAGTCCTGCCCTGCTTCCTCCCTCCCTTCCTTCCTTAGTGTGTTGAGAACTGTGGCAGTCCTGCCCTGCTTCCTCCCTCCCTTCCTTCCTTAGTGTGTTGAGAACTGTGGCAGTCCTGCCCTGCTTCCTCCCTCCCTTCCTTCCTTAGTGTGTTGAGAACTGTGGCAGTCCTGCCCTGCTTCCTCCCTCCCTTCCTTCCTTAGTGTGTTGAGAACTGTGGCAGTCCTGCCCTGCTTCCTCCCTCCCTTCCTTCCTTAGTGTGTTGAGAACTGTGGCAGTCCTGCCCTGCTTCCTCCCTCCCTTCCTTCCTTAGTGTGTTGAGAACTGTGGCAGTCCTGCCCTGCTTCCTCCCTCCCTTCCTTCCTTAGTGTGTTGAGAACTGTGGCAGTCCTGCCCTGCTTCCTCCCTCCCTTCCTTCCTTAGTGTGTTGAGAACTGTGGCAGTCCTGCCCTGCTTCCTCCCTCCCTTCCTTCCTTAGTGTGTTGAGAACTGTGGCAGTCCTGCCCTGCTTCCTCCCTCCCTTCCTTCCTTAGTGTGTTGAGAACTGTGGCAGTCCTGCCCTGCTTCCTCCCTCCCTTCCTTCCTTAGTGTGTTGAGAACTGTGGCAGTCCTGCCCTGCTTCCTCCCTCCCTTCCTTCCTTAGTGTGTTGAGAACTGTGGCAGTCCTGCCCTGCTTCCTCCCTCCCTTCCTTCCTTAGTGTGTTGAGAACTGTGGCAGTCCTGCCCTGCTTCCTCCCTCCCTTCCTTCCTTAGTGTGTTGAGAACTGTGGCAGTCCTGTCCTGCTTCCTCCCTCCCTTCCTTCCTTAGTGTGTTGAGAACTGTGGCAGTCCTGCCCTGCTTCCTCCCTCCCTTCCTTCCTTAGTGTGTTGAGAACTGTGGCAGTCCTGCCCTGCTTCCTCCCTCCCTTCCTTCCTTAGTGTGTTGAGAACTGTGGCAGTCCTGCCCTGCTTCCTCCCTCCCTTCCTTCCTTAGTGTGTTGAGAACTGTGGCAGTCCTGCCCTGCTTCCTCCCTCCCTTCCTTCCTTAGTGTGTTGAGAACTGTGGCAGTCCTGCCCTGCTTCCTCCCTCCCTTCCTTCCTTAGTGAGTTGAGAACTGTGGCAGTCCTGCCCTGCTTCCTCCCTCCCTTCCTTCCTTAGTGTGTTGAGAACTGTGGCAGTCCTGCCCTGCTTCCTCCCTCCCTTCCTTCCTTAGTGTGTTGAGAACTGTGGCAGTCCTGCCCTGCTTCCTCCCTCCCTTCCTTCCTTAGTGTGTTGAGAACTGTGGCAGTCCTGCCCTGCTTCCTCCCTCCCTTCCTTCCTTAGTGTGTTGAGAACTGTGGCAGTCCTGCGCTGCTTCCTCCCTCCCTTCCTTCCTTAGTGTGTTGAGAACTGTGGCAGTCCTGCCCTGCTTCCTCCCTCCCTTCCTTCCTTAGTGAGTTGAGAACTGTGGCAGTCCTGCCCTGCTTCCTCCCTCCCTTCCTTCCTTAGTGAGTTGAGAACTGTGGCAGTCCTGCCCTGCTTCCTCCCTCCCTCCCTTCCTTAGTGAGTTGAGAACTGTGGCAGTCCTGCCCTGCTTCCTCCCTCCCTTCCTTCCTTAGTGAGTTGAGAACTGTGGCAGTCCTGCGCTGCTTCCTCCCTCCCTTCCTTCCTTAGTGTGTTGAGAACTGTGGCAGTCCTGCCCTGCTTCCTCCCTCCCTTCCTTCCTTAGTGTGTTGAGAACTGTGGCAGTCCTGCCCTGCTTCCTCCCTCCCTTCCTTCCTTAGTGTGTTGAGAACTGTGGCAGTCCTGCCCTGCTTCCTCCCTCCCTTCCTTCCTTAGTGTGTTGAGAACTGTGGCAGTCCTGCCCTGCTTCCTCCCTCCCTTCCTTCCTTAGTGTGTTGAGAACTGTGGCAGTCCTGCCCTGCTTCCTCCCTCCCTTCCTTCCTTAGTGTGTTGAGAACTGTGGCAGTCCTGCCCTGCTTCCTCCCTCCCTTCCTTCCTTAGTGTGTTGAGAACTGTGGCAGTCCTGCCCTGCTTCCTCCCTCCCTTCCTTCCTTAGTGTGTTGAGAACTGTGGCAGTCCTGCCCTGCTTCCTCCCTCCCTTCCTTCCTTAGTGTGTTGAGAACTGTGGCAGTCCTGCCCTGCTTCCTCCCTCCCTTCCTTCCTTAGTGTGTTGAGAACTGTGGCAGTCCTGCCCTGCTTCCTCCCTCCCTTCCTTCCTTAGTGTGTTGAGAACTGTGGCAGTCCTGCCCTGCTTCCTCCCTCCCTTCCTTCCTTAGTGTGTTGAGAACTGTGGCAGTCCTGCCCTGCTTCCTCCCTCCCTTCCTTCCTTAGTGTGTTGAGAACTGTGGCAGTCCTGCCCTGCTTCCTCCCTCCCTTCCTTCCTTAGTGTGTTGAGAACTGTGGCAGTCCTGCCCTGCTTCCTCCCTCCCTTCCTTCCTTAGTGTGTTGAGAACTGTGGCAGTCCTGCGCTGCTTCCTCCCTCCCTTCCTTCCTTAGTGAGTTGAGAACTGTGGCAGTCCTGCCCTGCTTCCTCCCTCCCTTCCTTCCTTAGTGAGTTGAGAACTGTGGCAGTCCTGCCCTGCTTCCTCCCTCCCTTCCTTCCTTAGTGTGTTGGGAACTGTGGCAGTCCTGTCCTGCTTCCTCCCTCCCTTCCTTCCTTAGTGTGTTGAGAACTGTGGCAGTCCTGCCCTGCTTCCTCCCTCCCTTCCTTCCTTAGTGTGTTGAGAACTGTGGCAGTCCTGCCCTGCTTCCTCCCTCCCTTCCTTCCTTAGTGAGTTGAGAACTGTGGCAGTCCTGCCCTGCTTCCTCCCTCCCTTCCTTCCTTAGTGTGTTGAGAACTGTGGCAGTCCTGCCCTGCTTCCTCCCTCTCTTCCTTCCTTAGTGTGTTGAGAACTGTGGCAGTCGTGCGCTGCTTCCTCCCTCCCTTCCTTAGTGTGTTGAGAACTGTGGCAGTCCTGCCCTGCTTCCTCCCTCCCTTCCTTCCTTAGTGTGTTGAGAACTGTGGCAGTCCTGCCCTGCTTCCTCCCTCCCTTCCTTCCTTAGTGTGTTGAGAACTGTGGCAGTCCTGCCCTGCTTCCTCCCTCCCTTCCTTCCTTAGTGTGTTGAGAACTGTGGCAGTCCTGCCCTGCTTCCTCCCTCCCTTCCTTCCTTAGTGTGTTGAGAACTGTGGCAGTCCTGCCCTGCTTCCTCCCTCCCTTCCTTCCTTAGTGTGTTGAGAACTGTGGCAGTCCTGCCCTGCTTCCTCCCTCCCTTCCTTCCTTAGTGTGTTGAGAACTGTGGCAGTCCTGCGCTGCTTCCTCCCTCCCTTCCTTCCTTAGTGTGTTGAGAACTGTGGCAGTCCTGCCCTGCTTCCTCCCTCCCTTCCTTCCTTAGTGTGTTGAGAACTGTGGCAGTCCTGCGCTGCTTCCTCCCTCCCTTCCTTCCTTAGTGTGTTGAGAACTGTGGCAGTCCTGCCCTGCTTCCTCCCTCCCTTCCTTCCTTAGTGTGTTGAGAACTGTGGCAGTCCTGCCCTGCTTCCTCCCTCCCTTCCTTCCTTAGTGTGTTGAGAAATGTGGCAGTCCTGCGCTGCTTCCTCCCTCCCTTCCTTCCTTAGTGAGTTGAGAACTGTGGCAGTCCTGCCCTGCTTCCTCCCTCCCTTCCTTCCTTAGTGTGTTGAGAACTGTGGCAGTCCTGCGCTGCTTCCTCCCTCCCTTCCTTCCTTAGTGTGTTGAGAACTGTGGCAGTCCTGCCCTGCTTCCTCCCTCCCTTCCTTCCTTAGTGTGTTGAGAACTGTGGCAGTCCTGCCCTGCTTCCTCCCTCCCTTCCTTCCTTAGTGTGTTGAGAACTGTGGCAGTCCTGGCCTGCTTCCTCCCTCCCTTCCTTCCTTAGTGTGTTGAGAACTGTGGCAGTCCTGCGCTGCTTCCTCCCTCCCTTCCTTCCTTAGTGAGTTGAGAACTGTGGCAGTCCTGCCCTGCTTCCTCCCTCCCTTCCTTCCTTAGTGTGTTGAGAACTGTGGCAGTCCTGCCCTGCTTCCTCCCTCCCTTCCTTCCTTAGTGTGTTGAGAACTGTGGCAGTCCTGCCCTGCTTTCTCCCTCCCTTCCTTCCTTAGTGTGTTGAGAACTGTGGCAGTCCTGCCCTGCTTCCTCCCTCCCTTCCTTCCTTAGTGTGTTGAGAACTGTGGCAGTCCTGTGCTGCTTCCTCCCTCCCTTCCTTCCTTAGTGTGTTGAGAACTGTGGCAGTCCTGCCCTGCTTCCTCCCTCCCTTCCTTCCTTAGTGTGTTGAGAACTGTGGCAGTCCTGCCCTGCTTCCTCCCTCCCTTCCTTCCTTAGTGTGTTGAGAACTGTGGCAGTCCTGCCCTCCTTCCTCCCTCCCTTCCTTCCTTAGTGTGTTCAGAAATGTGGCAGTCCTGCGCTGCTTCCTCCCTCCCTTCCTTCCTTAGTGTGTTGAGAACTGTGGCAGTCCTGCGCTGCTTCCTCCCTCCCTTCCTTCCTTAGTGTGTTGAGAACTGTGGCAGTCCTGTGCTGCTTCCTCCCTCCCTTCCTTCCTTAGTGTGTTGAGAACTGTGGCAGTCCTGCCCTGCTTCCTCCCTCCCTTCCTTCCTTAGTGTGTTGAGAACTGTGGCAGTCCTGCCCTCCTTCATCCCTCCCTTCCTTCCTTAGTGTGTTCAGAAATGTGGCAGTCCTGCGCTGCTTCCTCCCTCCCTTCCTTCCTTAGTGTGTTGAGAACTGTGGCAGTCCTGCGCTGCTTCCTCCCTCCCTTCCTTCCTTAGTGAGTTGAGAACTGTGGCAGTCCTGCCCTGCTTCCTCCCTCCCTTCCTTCCTTAGTGTGTTGAGAACTGTGGCAGTCCTGTGCTGCTTCCTCCCTCCCTTCCTTCCTTAGTGTGTTGAGAACTGTGGCAGTCCTGCCCTGCTTCCTCCCTCCCTTCCTTCCTTAGTGTGTTGAGAACTGTGGCAGTCCTGCCCTGCTTCCTCCCTCCCTTCCTTCCTTAGTGTGTTGAGAACTGTGGCAGTCCTGCCCTGCTTCCTCCCTCCCTTCCTTCCTTAGTGTGTTGAGAACTGTGGCAGTCCTGCCCTGCTTCCTCCCTCCCTTCCTTCCTTAGTGTGTTGAGAACTGTGGCAGTCCTGCCCTGCTTCCTCCCTCCCTTCCTTCCTTAGTGTGTTGAGAACTGTGGCAGTCCTGCCCTGCTTCCTCCCTCCCTTCCTTCCTTAGTGTGTTGAGAACTGTGGCAGTCCTGCCCTGCTTCCTCCCTCCCTTCCTTCCTTAGTGTGTTGAGAACTGTGGCAGTCCTGCCCTGCTTCCTCCCTCCCTTCCTTCCTTAGTGTGTTGAGAACTGTGGCAGTCCTGCCCTGCTTCCTCCCTCCCTTCCTTCCTTAGTGTGTTGAGAAGTATGGCAGTCCTGCCCTGCTTCCTCCCTCCCTTCCTTCCTTAGTGTGTTGAGAACTGTGGCAGTCCTGCCCTGCTTCCTCCCTCCCTTCCTTCCTTAGTGTGTTGAGAACTGTGGCAGTCCTGCCCTGCTTCCTCCCTCCCTTCCTTCCTTAGTGTGTTGAGAACTGTGGCAGTCCTGCCCTGCTTCCTCCCTCCCTTCCTTCCTTAGTGTGTTGAGAACTGTGGCAGTCCTGCCCTGCTTCCTCCCTCCCTTCCTTCCTTAGTGTGTTGAGAACTGTGGCAGTCCTGCCCTGCTTCCTCCCTCCCTTCCTTCCTTAGTGTGTTGAGAACTGTGGCAGTCCTGCGCTGCTTCCTCCCTCCCTTCCTTCCTTAGTGTGTTGAGAACTGTGGCAGTCGTGCCCTGCTTCCTCCCTCCCTTCCTTCCTTAGTGTGTTGAGAACTGTGGCAGTCCTGCCCTGCTTCCTCCCTCCCTTCCTTCCTTAGTGTGTTGAGAACTGTGGCAGTCCTGCCCTGCTTCCTCCCTCCCTTCCTTCCTTAGTGTGTTGAGAACTGTGGCAGTCCTGCCCTGCTTCCTCCCTCCCTTCCTTCCTTAGTGTGTTGAGAACTGTGGCAGTCCTGCCCTGCTTCCTCCCTCCCTTCCTTCCTTAGTGTGTTGAGGAGTATGGCAGTCCTGCCCTGCTTCCTCCCTCCCTTCCTTCCTTAGTGTGTTGAGAACTGTGGCAGTCCTGCCCTGCTTCCTCCCTCCCTTCCTTCCTTAGTGTGTTGAGAACTGTGGCAGTCCTGCCCTGCTTCCTCCCTCCCTTCCTTCCTTAGTGTGTTGAGAACTGTGGCAGTCCTGCGCTGCTTCCTCCCTCCCTTCCTTCCTTAGTGTGTTGAGAACTGTGGCAGTCCTGCCCTGCTTCCTCCCTCCCTTCCTTCCTTAGTTTGTTGAGAACTGTGGCAGTCCTGCCCTGCTTCCTCCCTCCCTTCCTTCCTTAGTGTGTTGAGAAGTATGGCAGTCCTGCCCTGCTTCCTCCCTCCCTTCCTTCCTTAGTGTGTTGAGAACTGTGGCAGTCCTGCCCTGCTTCCTCCCTCCCTTCCTTCCTTAGTGTGTTGAGAAGTATGGCAGTCCTGCCCTGCTTCCTCCCTCCCTTCCTTCCTTAGTGTGTTGAGAACTGTGGCAGTCCTGCCCTGCTTCCTCCCTCCCTTCCTTCCTTAGTGTGTTGAGAACTGTGGCAGTCCTGCCCTGCTTCCTCCCTCCCTTCTTTCCTTAGTGTGTTGAGAACTGTGGCAGTCCTGCCCTGCTTCCTCCCTCCCTTCCTTCCTTAGTGTGTTGAGAACTGTGGCAGTCCTGCCCTGCTTCCTCCCTCCCTTCCTTCCTTAGTGTGTTGAGAACTGTGGCAGTCCTGCCCTGCTTCCTCCCTCCCTTCCTTCCTTAGTGTGTTGAGAACTGTGGCAGTCCTGCCCTGCTTCCTCCCTCCCTTCCTTCCTTAGTGAGTTGAGAACTATGGCAGTCCTGCCCTGCTTCCTCCCTCCCTTCCTTCCTTAGTGTGTTGAGAACTGTGGCAGTTCTGCCCTGCTTCCTCCCTTCCTTCCTTCCTTAGTGAGTTGAGAACTATGGCAGTCCTGCCCTGCTTCCTCCCTCCCTTCCTTCCTTAGTGTGTTGAGAACTGTGGCAGTTCTGCCCTGCTTCCTCCCTTCCTTCCTTCCTTCCTTAGTGTGTTGAGAACTGTGGCAGTCCTGCCCTGCTTCCTCCCTCCCTTCCTTCCTTAGTTCCTTCCTTCCTTCCTTAGCTCTTACCTTCCTTAGTTCCTTCCTTCCTTCCTCCCTTAGTTCCTTCCTTCCTAAGATCCTTCCATCCTTAGTTCCTTCCTTCTTTAGTTCCTTCCTTCTTTAGTTCCTACCTTCCTTAGTTCCTTCCTTCCTTAGTTCCTACCTTCCTTAGTTCCTTCCTTCCTTAGTTCCTTCCTTCCTTAGTTCCTTCCTTCCTTACTTCCTACCTTCCTTAGTTCCTTCCTTCCTTCCTCTTTTAGTTCCTTCCTTCCTAAGTTCCTTCCTTCCTTAGTTCCTTCCTTCGTTAGTTCCTTCCTTCCTTAGTTCCTACCTTCCTTAGTTCCTTCCTTCCTTCCTCCCTTAGTTCCTTCCTTCCTAAGTTCCTTCCTTCCTTAGTTCATTCCTTCCTTAGTTCCTTCCTTTTTTAGTCCCTACCTTCCTTAGTTCCTTCCTTCCTTCCTTCCTCCCTTAGTTCCTTCCTTCCTAAGTTCCTTCCTTCCTTAGTTCCTTCCTTCCTTAGTTCCTTCCTTCCTTAGTTCCTACCTTCCTTAGTTCCTTCCTTCCTTCCTCCCTTAGTTCCTTCCTTCCTAAGATCCTTCCATCCTTAGTTCCTTCCTTCTTTAGTTCCTTCCTTCTTTAGTTCCTACCTTCCTTAGTTCCTTCCTTCCTTAGTTCCTACCTTCCTTAGTTCCTTCCTTCCTTAGTTCCTTCCTTCCTTAGTTCCTTCCTTCCTTACTTCCTACCTTCCTTAGTTCCTTCCTTCCTTCCTCCCTTAGTTCCTTCCTTCCTAAGTTACTTCCTTCCTTAGTTCCTTCCTTCGTTAGTTCCTTCCTTCCTTAGTTCCTACCTTCCTTAGTCCCTTCCTTCCTTCCTCCCTTAGTTCCTTCCTTCCTAAGTTCCTTCCTTCCTTAGTTCATTCCTTCCTTAGTTCCTTCCTTCCTTAGTCCCTACCTTCCTTAGTTCCTTCCTTCCTTCCTTCCTCCCTTAGTTCCTTCCTTCCTAAGTTCCTTCCTTCCTTAGTTCCTTCCTTCCTTAGTTCCTTCCTTCCTTAGTTCCTACCTTCCTTAGTTCCTTCCTTCCTTCCTCCCTTAGTTCCTTCCTTCCTAAGTTCCTTCCTTCCTAAGTTCCTTCCTTCCTTAGTTCCTCCCTTCCTTAGTTCCTTCCTTCCTAAGTTCCTTCCTTCCTTAGTTCCTTCCTTCCTTAGTTCCTTCCTTCCTTAGTTCCCTCCTTCCTTAGTTCCTTCCTTCCTTAGTTCCTAACTTCCTTAGTTCCTTCCTTCCTTCCTCCCTTAGTTCCTTCCTTCCTAAGTTCCTTCCTTCCTTAGTTCCTTCTTTCCTTAGTTCCTTCCTTACTTAGTTCTAACCTTCTTTAGTTCCTTCCTTCCAAAGTTCCTTCCTTCCTTAGTTCCTTCCTTCCTTAGTTCCCTCCTTCCTTAGTTCCTACCTTCCTTAGTTCCTTCCTTCCTTCCTCCCTTAGTTCCTTCCTTCCTAAGTTCCTTCCTTCCTTAGTTCTTTCCTTCCTTAGTTCCTTCCTTCCTTAGTTCCTACTTTCCTTAGTTCCTTCCTTCCTTCCTCCCTTAGTTCCTTCCTTCCTAAGTTCCTTCCTTCCTTAGTTCCTTCCTTAGTTCCCTCCTTCCTTAGTTCCTTCCTCCCTTAGCTCCTTCCTTCCTAAGTTCCTTCCTTCCTTAGTTCCTCCCTTCCTTAGTTCCTTCCTTCCTAAGTACCTTCCTTCCTTAGTTCCTTCCTTCCTTAGTTCCTTCCTTCCTTACTTCTCTCCTTCCTTAGTTCCTTCCTTCCTTCCTTCCTTAGTTCCTACCTTCCTTAGTTCCTTCCTTGCTTCCTCCCTTAGTTCCTTCCTTCCTAAGTTCCTTCCTTCCTTAGTTCCTTCCTTCCTTACTTCCTTCCTTACTTAGTTCCTTCCTGCCTTAGTTCCTTCCTTCCTTAGTTCCTCCCTTCCTTAGTTCCTCCTTTCCTTAGTTCCTTCCTTCCTTAGTTCCTCCCGTCCTTAGTTCCTTCCTTCCTTAGTTCCTTCCATCTTTAGTTCCTTCCTTCCTTAGTTCCTTCCTTCCTTAGTTGTTTCCTTCCTTACTTTCTTCCTTCATTAGTTCCTTTCTTCCTTAGTTCCTTCCTTGCTTCCTCCCTTAGTTCCTTCCTTCCTAAGTTCCTTCCTTCCTTAGTTCCTTCCTTCCTTAGTTCCTTTCTTACTTAGTTCCTTCCTTCCGTAGTTCCTTCCTTCCTTAGTTCCTCCCTTCCTTAGTTACTCCCTTCCTTAGTTCCTTCCTACCTTAGTTCCTTCCGTCCTTAGTTCCTTCCTTCCTTAGTTCCTTCCTTCCTTAGTTCCTTCCTTACTTAGTTCCTTCCTTCCTTAGTTCCGTCCTTCCTTAGTTCCTCCCTTCCTTAGTTCCTCCCTTCCTTAGTTCCTTCCTACCTTCGTTCCTCCCTTCCTTAGTTCCTTCCTTCCTTAGTTCCTTCCTTCCTTAGTTCCTTCTTTCCCTAGTTCCTTCCTTCCTTAGTTCCTTCCTTCTTTAGTTCCTTCCTTCCTTAGTTCCTTCCTTCCTTAGTTTCTTCCTTCCTTCCTTAGTTCCTTCCTTCCTTAGTTCCTCCTTCCTTAGTTCCTTCCCACCTTAGCTCCTTCCTTCCTTAGCTCCTTCCTTCCTTAGTTCCTTCCTTCCTTTGTTCCTTCCTTCCTTAGTTCCTTCCTTCCTTAGTTCCTTCCTTCCTTACTTCCTTCCTTCCTTAGTTTCTTCCTTCGTTAGTTCCTTCCTTCGTTAGTTCCTTCCTTCCTTAGTTCCTTCCTTCCTTAGTTCCTTCCTTCCTTAGCTCCTTCCTTCCTTAGTTCCTTCCTTCCTTAGTTCCTTCCTTCCTTACTTCCTTCCTTCCCCCCTTAGTTCCTTCCTTCCTTAGTTCCTTCCTTCCTTAGTTCCTTCCCTCCTTCCTTAGTTCCTTCCTTTCTTAGCTCCTTCCTTCCTTAGTTCCTTGGTTAGTTCCTTCCTTCCTTCCTTAGTTCCTTCCTTCCTTAGTTACTTCCTTCCTTAGTTCCTTCCTTCCTTATTTCCTTCATTCCTTCCTTAGTTCCTTCCTTTCTTAGCTCCTTCCTTCCTTAGTTCCTTGGTTAGTTCCTTCCTTCCTTCCTTAGTTCCTTCCTTCCTTCCTTAGTTCCTTCCTTCCTTAGTTACTTCCTTCCTTAGTTCCTTCCTTCCTTATTTCCTTCATTCCTTCCTTAGTTCGTTCCTTCCTTCCTTCCTTAGTTCCTTCCTTCCTTTCTTAGTTCCTTCCTTCCTTAGTTCCTTCCTTCCTTAGTTCTTTCCCTCCTTCCTTAGTTCCTTCCTTCCTTAGTTCCTTCCTTCCTTAGTTCCTTCCCTCCTTCCTTAGTTCCTTCCTTTCTTAGCTCCTTCCTTCCTTAGTTCCTTTGTTAGTTCCTTCCTTCCTTCCTTCCTTCCTTAGTTCCTTCCTTCCTTAGTTCCTTCCTTCCTTATTTCCTTCATTCCTTCCTTAGTTCGTTCCTTCCTTCCTTCCTTCCTTAGTTTCTTCCTTTCTTAGTTCCTTGGTTAGTTCCTTCCTTCCTTTCTTAGTTCCTTCCTTCCTTCCTTAGCTCCTTCCTTTCTTCCTTCCTTAGTTCCTTCCTTCCTTCTATAGTTCCTTCCTTAGTTTCTTGGTTAGTTCCTACCTTTCTTCCTTCCTTAGTTCCTTCCTTCCTTCTTTAGTTCCTTCCTTAGTTTCTTGGATAGTTTATTCCTTCCTTCTTTAGTTCCTTCCTTCCTTAGTTCCTTCCTTCTTTAGTTCCTTCCTTCCTTAGTTCCTTCCTTCCTTAGTTGCTTCCTTCATTACTTTCTTCCTTCATTAGTTCCTTTCTTCCTTAGTTCCTTCCTTCCTTAGTTCCTTCCTTCCTTAGTTCCTTCCTTGCTTCCTCCCTTAGTTCCTTCCTTCCTAAGTTCCTTCCTTCCTTAGTTCCTTCCTTCCTTAGTTCCTTCATTACTTAGTTCCTTCCTTCCTTAGTTCCTTCCTTCCTTAGTTCCTCCCTTCCTTAGTTCCTCCCTTCCTTAGTTCCTTCCTACCTTAGTTCCTTCCGTCCTTAGTTCCTTCCATCCTTAGTTCTTTCCTTCTTTAATTCCTTCCTTCCTTAGTTCCTTCCTTCCTTAGTTCCTTCCTTCCTTAGTTTTTTCCTTCATTAGTTCCTTTCTTCCTTAGTTCCATCCTTCCTTAGTTCCTTCCTTCCTTAGTTCCTTCCTTCCTTAGCTCCTTCCTTCCTTAGTTTCTTCCTTCCTTAGTTCCTTCCATCCTTAGTTCTTTCCTTCCTTAGTTCCTTCCTTCCTTAGTTCCTTCCTTCCTTAGTTCCTTCCTTCCTTAGGCCCTTCTTTCCTTAGTTCCTTCCTTCCTTAGTTCCTTCTTTCCTTAGTTCCTTCCTTCCTTAGTTCCTTCCTTCCTTATTTCCTTCCTTCCTTAGTTCCTTCCTTCCTTTAGTTTCTTCCTTCCTTCCTTAGTTCCTTCCTTCCTTTGTTCCTTCTTCCTTAGTTCCTTCCCACCTTAGCTCCTTCCTTCCTTTCTTAGCTCCTTCCTTCGTTAGTTCCTTCCTTCCTTAGTTCCTTCCTTCCTTAGTTCCTTCCTTCCTTAGTTCCTTCCTTAGTTCCTTCCTTCCTTAGTTCCTTCCTTCCTTAGTTCCTTCCTTCCTTAGTTCCTTCCTTCCTTAGTTCCTTCCTTCCTTAGTTCCTTCCTTCCTTAGTTCCTTCCTTGCTTAGTTCCTTCCTTCCTTAGTTCCTTCCTTCCTTAGTCCCTTCCTTTTTTAGTCCCTTCCTTCCTTAGTTCCTCCCTTCGTTAGTTCCTTTCTTCCTTAGCTCCTTCCTTCCTTAGTTCCTTCCTTCCTTAGTTCCTTCCTTCCTTAGTTCCTTCCTTCCTTTCTTAGTTCCTTCCTTCCTTAGTTCCTTCCTTCCTTAGTTCTTTCCCTCCTTCCTTAGTTCCTTCCTTCTTTAGTTCCTTCCTTCCTTAGTTCTCTCATCCCTTAGTTCCTTCCTTCCTTAGTTCCTTCCTTACTTAGTTCCTTCCTTCCTTTGTTCCTTTCTCCCTTAGTTCCTTCTTTTCTTAGTTCCTTCCTTCCTTAGTTCCTTCCTTCCTTAGTTTCTTGGTTAGTTCCTTCCTTCCTTCCTTAGTTCCTTCCTTCCTTAGTTCCTTGGTTAGTTCCTTCCTTCCTTCCTTCCTTAGTTCCTTCCTTCCTTAGTTCCTTCCTTCCTTAGTTCCTTCCTTCCTTAGTTCCTTCATTCCTTCCTTAGTTCCTTCCTTCCTTCCTTAGTTTCTTCCTTTCTTAGTCCCTTGGTTAGTTCCTTCCTTCCTTTCTTAGTTCCTTCCTTCCTTCCTTAGTTCCTTCCTTTCTTCCTTCATTAGTTCCTTCCTTCCTTCTTTAGTTCCTTTCTTAGTTCCTTGGTTAGTTCCTTCCTTCCTTTCTTAGATCCTTCCTTCCTTCCTTAGTTCCATCCTTCCTTCCTTCCTTCCTTATTTCCTTCCTTCCTTAGTTCCTTGCTTTCTTAGTTCATTGGTTAGTTCCTTCCTTCCTTTCTTAGTTCCTTCCTTCCTTCCTTAGTTCCTTCCTTTCTTCCTTCCTTAGTTCCTTCCTTCCTTCCTTCTTTAGTTCCTTCCTTAGTTCCTTGGTTAGGTCCTTCCTTACTTCCTTCTTTTCTTAGTTCCTTCCTTCCTTCCTTAGTTCCATCCTTCGTTTCTTAGTTCCTTTCTTCGTTTCTTAGTTCCTTCCTTCCTTTCCTAGTTCCTTCCTTCTATTCTTTGTTCCTTCTTTCCTTCCTTCCTTCCTTAGTTCCTTCCTTAGTTCCTTCCTTCCTTAGTTCCTTTCTTCCTTAGTTCCTTCCTTTCTTTGTTCCTTGGTTAATTCCTTCCTTCCTTCCTTAGTTCCTTCCTTCCTTTGTTAGTTCCTTCCTTCCTTCCTTAGTTCCTTCCTTCCTTTCTTAGTTCCTTCCTTCCTTCCTTCCTTAGTTCCTTCCTTAGTTCCTTCCTTTCTTAGTTCCTTCCTTTCTTAGTTCCTTCCTTTCTTAGTTCCTTGGTTAGTTCTCTCCTTCCTTAGTTCCTTCCTCCCTTAGTTCCTTCCTTTTTTAGTTCCTTGGTTAGTTCCTTCCTTCCTTCCTTAGTTCCTTCCTTCCTTTCTTAGTTCCTTCCTTCTTTCCTTAGTTCCTTCCTTCCTTTCTTAGTTCCTTCGTTCCTTCCTTAGTTCCTTCTTTCCATCCTTAGTTCCTTCCTTTCTTTCTTAGTTCTTTCCTTCCTTCCTTAGTTCCTTCCTTCATTCTTATGCTCTTTCCTTCTTTCCTTCCTATGCGTCTTCCAGTGCTAGTTTCTTCTATATTCCTTACTTGGTTGCCTGTCCTTCCCTTTCTTCCTTGCTTGCCTTCTCCATTCGTTCATCCGTTCCTCTCTTCTCTTACCCTCATTCATCTTCACCCTTTAATTCTTCTCCCTTTCTTTCCTCCTCCTGTCTTGCCTTTCCTCATGATTACCTAATATATATATATAAATATATATATATATATATATATATATATATATATATATATATATATATATATATATATATATATATATATATATATATATATATATATATATATATATATATATATATATATATAAAAGGGGGAGTGGATAGAGGGATAGAGAGAGAGGGGGAGAGGGGGAAGAGGGAGAAGGAGAGGTTTATTGGGGAGAGGGGTGGAGGAAATTGGAGTTTCCCACTCACTAAACCGCCACAAAAACCACCAAAATGGTATTTTCTACCCCAGGGAGCTTACTGGTTTTTCTAGGTTTTTCTTAATTAAGATTTTCTGAGGGAGGACCCGGGCCTTTTATTCTCTATATACATGTTATTAGTAGTATAATTTTAATAATAATTATTATTATTATTGTTGTTATTATCATTATTATTACTGTTGTTTTTGTTGCATTAATAATAATAATAATAATAATAATAATAATAATAATAATAATAATAATAATAATAATAATAATAATAATAATATTATTATTATTATTATTATTATTATTATTATTATTATTATTATTATTATTATTATTATTATTATTGTTGTTTTTACTTTTTTGGCTGTTAGTCTTGTGATTGTTGTTGGAATTGTGGTTGTTGTTATAAATGGTGTTGTGGTGACTGTGGTTCTTATTTTTGGTCTAGTTGTTGTGGTAGTGATTGTTGTGGTAGTGATTGTCGTGGTAGTGGTTGTTGTGGTAGTGATTGTCGTGGTAGTGGTGCTGTGGTTGTTGTAGTTGTTGTGGCAGTGGTTTGTGTAGTTGTGGTAGTGGTTGTTGTGGTAGTGATTGTTGTGGTAGTGATTGTCGTGGTAGTGGTTGTTGTGGTAGTGATTGTCGTGGTAGTGGTTGTGGTGGTAGTGGTTGTGGTGGTAGTGGTTGTGGTGGTAGTGGTTGTGGTGGTAGTGGTTGTGGTGGTAGTGGTTGTGGTGGTAGTGGTTGTGGTGGTAGTGGTCGTGGTGGTAGTGGTTGTGGTGGTAGTGGTTGTGGTGGTAGTGGTCGTGGTGGTAGTGGTCGTGGTGGTAGTGGTTGTGGTGGTAGTGGTTGTGGTGGTAGTGGTTGTGGTGGTAGTGGTTGTGGTGGTAGTGGTCGTGGTGGTAGTGGTTGTGGTGGTAGTGGTTGTGGTGGTAGTGGTCGTGGTGGTAGTGGTCGTGGTGGTAGTGGTTGTGGTGGTAGTGGTTGTGGTGGTAGTGGTTGTGGTGGTAGTGGTTGTGGTGGTAGTGGTCGTGGTGGTAGTGGTTGTGGTGGTAGTGGTTGTGGTGGTAGTGGTTGTGGTGGTAGTGGTTGTGGTGGTAGTGGTTGTGGTGGTAGTGGTTGTAGTGGTAGTGGTTGTGGTGGTAGTGGTTGTGGTGGTAGTGGTTGTAGTGGTAGTGGTTTTCAACCTGCACATTAGTAGTATCCTCGCGGGTAAGACTGAGGTTAAACTATCCTTCATGATTTCCTGATCAAGCAGGTTACTTGCACTAGCAAGCAGCAGGTACTAGCAAGTAGCACATACCAACAACCAGAAGTTACTATCAAGCAGTAGGTACCACCAACCAGCAGGTACTAACAAGCAGCAGGTACAGCACCCAGCAGGTACTAGCAAGTAGCAGGTACTAGCAAGCAGAAGGTACTAGCAAGTAGCAGGTACTAGCAAGCAGTAGGTACCACCAACCAGCAGGTACTAACAAGCAGCAGGTACAGCACCCAGCAGGTACTAGCAAGTAGCAGGTACTAGCAAGCAGTAGGTACCACCAACCAGCAGGTACTAACAAGCAGCAGGTACAGCACCCAGCAGGTACTAGCAAGTAGCAGGTACTAGCAAGCAGCAGGTACCAGCACCCAGCAGGTACTAGCAAGCAGCAGGTACCAGCACCCAGCAGGTACTAACAAGCAGCATGTACAGCACCCAGCAGGTACTAGCAAGCAGCAGGTACAGCACCCAGCAGGTACTAGCAAGCAGCAGGTACAGCACCCAGCAGGTACTAGCAAGCAGCAGGTACAGCACCCAGCAGGTACTAGCAAGCAGCAGGTACAGCACCCAGCAGGTACTAGCAAGCAGCAGGTACAGCACCCAGCAGGTACTAGCAAGCAGCAGGTACAGCACCCAGCAGGTACTAGCAAGCAGCAGGTACAGCACCCAGCAGGTACTAGCAAGCAGCAGGTACAGCACCCAGCAGGTACTAGCAAGCAGCAGGTACCAGCACCCAGCAGGTACTAGCAAGCAGCAGGTACCAGCACCCAGCAGGTACTAGCAAGCAGCAGGTACCAGCACCCAGCAGGTACTAGCAAGAAGCAGGTACCAGCACCCAGCAGGTACTAGCAACCAGCAGGTACCAGCACCCAGCAGGTACTAGCAAGCAGCAGGTACTAGAAAGCAGCAGGTACTAGAAAGCAGCAGGTACCAGCACCCAGCAGGTACTAGCAAGCAGCAGGTACCAGCACCTAGCAGGTACTAGCAAGCAGCAGGTACCAGCACCCAGCAGGTACTAGCAAGCAGCAGGTACCAGCACCCAGCAGGTACTAGCAAGCAGCAGGTACCAGCACCCAGCAGGTACTAGCAAGCAGCAGGTACCAGCACCCAGCAGGTACTAGCAAGCAGCAGGTACCAGCACCCAACAGGTACTAGCAAGCAGCAGGTACCAGCACCCAGCAGGTACTAGCAAGCAGCAGGTACCAGCACCCAGCAGGTACTAGCAAGCAGCAGGTACAGCACCCAGCAGGTACTAGCAAGCAGCAGGTACAGCACCCAGCAGGTACTAGCAAGCAGCAGGTACAGCACCCAGCAGGTACTAGCAAGCAGCAGGTACAGCACCCAGCAGGTACTAGCAAGCAGCAGGTACAGCACCCAGCAGGTACTAGCAAGCAGCAGGTACAGCACCCAGCAGGTACTAGCAAGCAGCAGGTACAGCACCCAGCAGGTACTAGCAAGCAGCAGGTACCAGCACCCAGCAGGTACTAGCAAGCAGCAGGTACCAGCACCCAGCAGGTACTAGCAAGCAGCAGGTACCAGCACCCAGCAGGTACTAGCAAGAAGCAGGTACCAGCACCCAGCAGGTACTAGCAAGCAGCAGGTACCAGCACCCAGCAGGTACTAGCAAGCAGCAGGTACAGCACCCAGCAGGTACTAGAAAGCAGCAGGTACCAGCACCCAGCAGGTACTAGCAAGCAGCAGGTACCAGCACCCAGCAGGTACTAGCAAGCAGCAGGTACCAGCACCCAGCAGGTACTAGCAAGCAGCAGGTACCAGCACCCAGCAGGTGCACAGCCTGGGCCATCGGGTGCTCACTGATTGCTATAGTCAATCAACTTTTTCAACACAAGCGGATGTAAATTTCTATCCCATAACACACACACACACATATATGTATATATATATATATATATATATATATATATATATATATATATATATATATATATATATATATATATATATATATATGTGTGTGTATACCACCGCCACCACTGCTACCACCACCATTACACCACCACCACCATCACCACCATCACCACCTCCACTACCATCACCACCACCACCACCACCACCACCACCACCACCACCACCACCACCACCAACAACACCACTACCACCACCACCACTATCACCACCACCACTACCCCAACACCAAAATCACCACTACCAACACCACCATTACCACCATCACCACTACCACCACCACCACCACCACCACCATTACCACCACCACCACTAACACCATTAAAACCACCACTACCACCATCTCCACTACCACCACCACCGCCACAACCACCACCACTACTTCCACAACCATCACCACCATCACCACCATCACCACCACCTCCACTACCACCACCAACACCACCACCACCACTGCCACCACCGTCATCACTACCACCGCCACCACTACCACCACCAGTCATTACCTTCACCATTAATCAAGGTAATGGTTCAGTGTTGCCATCCTGGGACGCCTCTCTGTCTCCAACCTCACAACAGTCAACCCAAAGCCTCCGCCTCGCTACTTTAACCTTCTCTAAATCAATCATCCTCACCCCATCAACCCACGTAAACCAGCCTCAACCAAGTGGTGAAACAGCAGCCATCCACCCGGTCATCCATTTAGGTAGATGGATTCGCAGGAAGCTGCCTGAAACTGCTAATTAAATGACGGAGGTTGCCTGCTGGGTGGAGCTGCCTGACGCCATCTTGTCACCTGATTGATAACGTCACGAGATGGATAGTGACGTCACTGGCCATGTCTAGCTGGTGGCCAGATTGATGGTGATGATGATGACGACATCATTGTCATTATATATATATATGTATATATATATATAAACATGGCTTGTGAGCCAGGCTGCCCAGCTTATGGGGCATCTGTGGCTAAGCGGTCTAGAGAGTCACTTGGGCAGCTATGCTACTCCCCAGACGTTGTTTCCAATCCTGCTGACGGCGATCTTTCTCTGTATATACCTCTGCTTGTTTCTGTAGCGGTGCATTTATAACAAATGGCCTGGGGGTCAAGTCACGTGCTTAAAAAGAAATTAGAGACAGCCAACAGAAAATCCCCTGAATGAGGAGCTCTCACTACCACGCGATGAGCTCTACCCTTCCCCATCACACACTCAAGCACTATTTAGTTATCCCAGCGTAATTTTGCAGTTGTTAGTCCAAACTAAGTTCCATAAGGAGCCTATTAGAATATCCAATGCCTGACTCCATTAAGAAAATTTTGTGAGAATTAGACACACGTGCAACATCTGGTTATCTATACTTTGGACGTTTCGCCCACCAGTGGCTTTATCAATGCAAATTCAATTACAGAATTGGAAAGTGAGGTAATCAGTCCCTCTGCCAAGATAATTTGGGTTATAAACTAACACTGTGAGAGAAGTGACCATTGAGACTCACTATTACTAACTCACTGGATAGGTAAGATTTGTCAGGAAACAGGACAAGTGTTTCCTGACGTGGGTCATAGTTATATGATGACTATGACCCGACTTGGTCATCTGACCGAGGCCTTCCACTGGCTTACCTCTCCACAAATTTAAAAATTATGGTTCCGATTAATTTGCTAAACGCACACATGAAGGTTAGAATACAGGGAGTGCTAGTTGTGACCTCTATCAACACCAGAACCTCCTAGTGTGTGCTAGATGTGACCTCTATCAACACCAGAACCTCCTGGTGTGTGCTAGATGTGACCTCTATCAACACCAGAACCTCCTAGTGTGTGCTAGATGTGACCTCTATCAACACCAGAACCTCCTAGTGTGTGCTAGATGTGACCTCTATCAACACCAGAACCTCCTAGTGTGTGCTAGATGTGACCTCTATCAACACCAGAACCTCCTGGTGTGTGCTAGATGTGACCTCTATCAACACCAGAACCTCCTAGTGTGTGCTAGATGTGACCTCTATCAACACCAGAACCTCCTAGTGTGTGCTAGATGTGACCTCTATCAACACCAGAACCTCCTAGTGTGTGCTAGATGTGACCTCTATCAACACCAGAACCTCCTAGTGTGTGCTAGATGTGACCTCTATCAACACCAGAACCTCCTGGTGTGTGCTAGATGTGACCTCTATCAACACCAGAACCTCCTAGTGTGTGCTAGATGTGACGTCTGTCAACACCAGAACCTCCTAGTGTGTGCTAGATGTGACCTCTATCAACACCAGAACCTCCTAGTGTGTGCTAGATGTGACCTCTGTCAACACCAGAACCTCCTAGTGTGTGCTAGATGTGACCTCTATCAACACCAGAACCTCCTAGTGTATGCTAGATGTGACCTCTGTCAACACCAGAACCTCCTAGTGTGTGCTAGATGTGACCTCTATCAACACCAGAACCTCCTAGTGTATGCTAGATGTGACCTCTGTCAACACCAGAACCTCCTAGTGTGTGCTAGATGTGACCTCTGTCAACACCAGAACCTCCTAGTGTGTGCTAGATGTGACCTCTGTCAATACCAGAACCTCCTAGTGTGTGCTAGATGTGACCTCTATCAACACCAGAACCTCCTAGTGAGTGCTAGATGTGACCTCTATCAACACCAGAACCTCCTAGTGTGTGCTAGATGTGACCTCTATCAACACCAAAACCTCCTAGTGTGTGCTAGATGTGACCTCTATCAACACCAGAACATCGTATTGTGTGCTAGATGTGACCTCTATCAACACCAGAACCTCCTAGTGTGTGCTAGATGTGACCTCTATCAACACCAGAACCTCCTAGTGTGTGCTAGTGCTAGATGTGACCTCTATCAACACCAGAACCTCCTGGTGTGTACTAGATGTGGCCTCTGTCAACACCAGAACCTCCTGGTGTGTGCTAGATGTGACCTCTATCAACACCAGAACCTCCTAGTGTGTGCTAGATGTGACCTCTGTCAACACCAGAACCTCCTAGTGTGTGCTAGATGTGACCTCTGTCAACACCAGAACCTCCTAGTGTGTGCTAGATGTGACCTCTATCAACACCAGAACCTCCTAGTGTGTGCTAGATGTGACCTCTGTCAACACCAGAACCTCCTAGTGTGTGCTAGATGTGACCTCTGTCAACACCAGAACCTCCTAGTGTATGCTAGATGTGACCTCTGTCAACACCAGAACCTCCTAGTGTGTGCTAGATGTGACCTCTGTCAACACCAGAACCTCCTAGTGTGTGCTAGATGTGACCTCTATCAACACCAGAGCCTCCTAGTGTGTGCTAGATGTGACCTCTATCAACACCAGAACCTCCTAGTGTGTGCTAGATGTGACCTCTATCAACACCAGAACCTCCTAGTGTGTGCTAGATGTGACCTCTGTCAACACCAGAACCTCCTAGTGTATGCTAGATGTGACCTCTATCAACACCAGAACCTCCTAGTGTATGCTGGATGTGACCTCTGTCAACACCAGAACCTCCTAGTGTGTGCTAGATGTGACCTCTGTCAACACCAGAACCTCCTAGTGTGTGCTAGATGTGACCTCTGTCAATACCAGAACCTCCTAGTGTGTGCTAGATGTGACCTCTATCAACACCAGAACCTCCTAGTGTATGCTAGATGTGACCTCTGTCAACACCAGAACCTCCTAGTGTGTGCTAGATGTGACCTCTGTCAACACTAGAACCTCCTAGTGTGTGCTAGATGTGACCTCTGTCAATACCAGAACCTCCTAGTGTGTGCTAGATGTGACCTCTGTCAACACCAGAACCTCCTAGTGTGTGCTAGATGTGACCTCTGTCAACACCAGAACCTCCTAGTGTGTGCTAGATGTGACCTCTGTCAATACCAGAACCTCCTAGTGTGACTACAAGTGTAGTCTGGTCCCATTCTTCCCCTTCTAGACTAAGGATTTCTGTTGGCTACCTACTTCACGAGGCTGTTGTCCGCATTTAGTTCTAGGTCGTGACGGGAATTGGGAATCGTGTTAGCTTGGGAAAGTCCCATTTTGTGAGAAGGTACAAGGCATCACTGGCGTTAAGACGACCCGTTTCTTGTTTCTACTGCCAGAAACACTCATTTCTGCCAAAAAAGCTCATGTCTACCAGAAAAGTTCATGTCTGCCACAAACGTTCATGTCTACCAGAAAAGCTCATGTCTGCCACCAACGTTCATGTATACTCGTGGTTTTCTCTGCATATCTAGCAATGTTTCACTACATGTAAATTACACATTGTATACTATGCAAAGAAATAAAATTTTGAATTAGATTCTTTTGAATTTTGAATTGGTTCCCTTTTCTCCAGACCGTCCAGTCAGTCCTAGAGAATTATGTGGAAACAGACACATGGTTCTTGGTAATATTGCTTTTAGTAGTATGGTTCTTGGTAGTATGATTCTCGGTGGTATGGTTCTTGCTGCATTGATTACTTAGGGAATTTCACACTTAAAAAATATGAAGGCTTCTGTATATACTCACCTGATCAATATCTGCTGCTCTGCCTCTCAGTGAGCCATCTTCCAGGAACTAGATGTTTAGCTCACTAGTCAGTCTGGTAGTTGTCCCTAACTGTAATGCAGAAGAGAAATGGGAGGAGAGGATAGTCCCTTTGCTGGACACCCTCTAGGCGAAGTGACTTCATGCTCTCCAAACACGTCCACTCTTTGCTGCATCCTTCTACATGATCTTCAGGTAGGTCTTTGGTACACGCCATTGCTTTGTGAACCGTTGCTTTGCTGCCTTACGGGACCTCGAAGCCAAGCTGGTTTGGTAGAAGTAACGTGACCGTCTCTGTGTTGACGCTCTGACAGCTATAGCAATCAGTAGGCGTAGAGTGTCACATATGTAGCTAATTCCTCCATCTTTCTTTCTCAGGGCATGAAGGAATGCACCAGAGAGCAATAAATTTTTGTCAGGAATGAGACCATCCAGGGAGCTGTTAATGAACCACGTGATCTCTGAGAGGAGAATGTCTTCAGTATCCCCGAGAACTGGATTAACGACTGGGAATGACATAATTGCCCTGAAAACATATAAACATAGCAAAGAAGGAACACTGCAGCAGGCCTACTGGCCCCTACTAGACAGGTTCTTCTCAAACCCAAACCCACTAACAAAAATATATACCCAACCCATTTTCAATGCTACCCAAGGAATAACATTTGATAGCCCCATTAACGTCTTATTTTTGTATCAGTAGTGGAGCTGCAGTGAGGACAGGGGTGACAGACATGCTGGTGGTCCTGGTTTTTCAGACAGGGAGATTATTTCCCAGTGTGTTGGCAGGGTCAGCACCCCTGGCGGGGGGATGACGACTTTTTCTTCGTTGTTATTAATTATTCTGATCACCCCAGCATTTTTTTTTGCTCGCCTTGACTTTTGATTTTCTCAAGGCGACCGTCGAGTCTGCCCCTTCCCCGTTCATACTGCTGGGGAGAGGCGGATCAAGCTTTCAACTCTGGGCAAATCTCTTGATGCTTTAATGGCCGTCAAGGCTACTAGCTACTAGCAGCCTCTTGTCGGCACAGTGGGGTAAACATGGCTGAACAGCATCTAGCAGTTCCATACACTGAGGGCGCGTGTAGCATCTATGATAGTGGAGCCTTAGTTTGCCATCTCCAGGAGAATCTGTGAGATTCCCAGTTGCGTGTGAACGGGCTGCTGTCAGTCCTGGTGGTTGTGCTTTGACAGTTTTCACGATGTTATCTGATGGGGCGAGATCTATCAGCGTGCGTTCAGGTGCTTTTAGTGGCCGTGGATCACCACTTTCACGGGATGGGGGACATTCTGAACCAAGACATCTATTATGTTTGCCCAGTAAACCATTACTTTTTAAGGGGACGAACCTTTAATTGGGATGCATTTACTTATTGTGTGGGTTCCCTTCTTTGCCAGCTTCTTCCTGATTAACATCCGTCCAGCTAGTTGAGGTGTGCAAACAGGATTCCACAAGACGGGTTAACGAGTGTTAGGCTGTGTGTAAATTGAACAGTTACAGTGGTGTTCTTGAGCTGTGGTCTCGTCGTTGGCACACAACGATTCCGAGAGTGGAGCCAGTAGAGGTCAGTACCCTGGTGTCAGCCTGAGTGAAAGTGTAGCCTGCTGTCACAGTGTGGTCGTGGCTGAGTGACAGAGACAGCCTACACGGGTGATTCCCAAAAAGAAATGACTGCATTAAATGCTCCCGGATTCTGCAAGTGAGCGAACATGACCGCACGCAGTACGTAGCATATAGTCGCTGTTTACAGTAACTCCTGGATATATCCGAAGCGCTTGTAATCATAATTTTTAAACATGTGGAAGGGTAAGCCAGCGGAAGGCCTCGGTCAGATGACCAAAAGCTCCAGCTACAGGTCATTATATGACTTTGACCAGCATCAGAAAACACTTGTCTTGTTTCCTAACAAACATAACACAAGCTATCCTCCTCCTGGCCGGTTTCAGTAATCTCTTGCCTTCCCGAGTGCAATCATCTCGATTGTAAAGCTCCGCTATATAGGGCAGTTTCTTGGGTAGATGCAGTTGAAAAGATATTGTGAAGACTTACTCAACCCTGTAAGATCTTAAGTAGGTCTTACCAAGGCTGGCTCCTCCTTAGCAGAATTAATGAACAGAGAAAGAATAATAATTTACAAATATAAACACTTTATCGTTATAATTAAAAATATAAAACATTTAAATATGAACTTTTATGATAAGTGAAAGAGAAATGAAAAATGAAATATAAAAATGATATTTGAATTCAACGCTAATATGTACAGTTAGACTGTGGTGTCTGGTTGATGTTGTTGACACCGAGCATTGTAGAAAATGTAGCCGTTACTGATGATTATTTATTCATTAGAGATTCGCCGGTACTTCCGGCCCGGGTCTTCTCCATATGGTGACCCGGCTTGCTGATGACCTGGGGGAGGGTCACAGCTGTTGAGTGACAACCCAACGACTAGTTCGTCACAGTGTCTCTAGCCTTGAATAATCCGTCAAAATGATAGGAACGCAGGTCCTTCACCACTGCAAAGATGAGAGGTAGTTGCCTGGGGTTGACTACACTCAGGTATGTAGATAAAAAGTGACGTCCCAGAACTCATGTGAAGTTCGTCTCCTTCGGCACTGTTTCTGTGGTTGCCAGATGACCCAAGCTGACATTCCAAGAGTTGTGCTGGGAGCTGTGAGTCAAGTGATTATCCATTTGGTTGGAGCCCCACACGTCACCTTTCCGGGTGGAAAAAGGAGGGGGGATAGCGGGAGCTAGATACTGACTCTACCTTAACAAGCAGACTGACAATCAAACTATCGTCACCATATACTCGCTCGCTACTCCTGTCTGTTGAACTTTTCCCTCACACTTCCCCATACCAAGACTCGCCTATATTTTTATTTTTAGCTTTCTCTTGTGTCTATGATTATTTTTGGTATCATCCAGAAATGATGATACCAAACTGTGGTGAGAATTTGTACCTATTTCCGCTATGAGGGTCTTACCAACACAGGTGTAGTCTAGTGGCCTGCAAACCTGGTTATAACACGATAACCAAGCTAGGAATGAGGGACAAGCAAGCAATATTTTTTTATTAACACATTGGCCACTTCCCACCAAGGCAGGGTGGCCCGAAAAAGAAAAACTTGCCAAAGGCTTTCTTACACTACAGTTATAAAACTGCAACATTAACACCCCTCCTTCAGAGTGCAGACACTGCACTTCCCATCTCCAGGACTCAAATCTGGCCTGCCGGTTTCCCTGAATCCCTTCACAAATGTTATAACAATCAATATGTACAGTAAATATAGAGAGGATATATACAGTAAGAGACACGGTGAGAACTGTAGCGATCAGACTTGGAGGTAAGTCTGCCAATGTTGATTCACGAGTACCACATCGCTTCACAACTTGACGGGCTTCCTTGTGAGTGGTTGGTTGAAACAAGGTGCTAGCATTACGAGGGGGCCCCTACTCGTTATACTCTTAACACCTGGTTCACTGATCGGGAGGTCATCCCTATATGAGTGTGTGGAATACACCGAGGAAATTGTAACTTATTCTTAGTATGTCATAGAGGTTAGAAACAGTAGAGGGTTCTTGGGTTGCAAGCACACCATACACCATCAACTAACTCCTCCCA
>NC_091349.1:7906317-7926317 GCF_038502225.1 Cherax quadricarinatus
GGATGTTAGGAAGTATTTCTTCAGCCACAGAGTAGTCAGGAAGTGGAATAGTTTAGGAAGCGATGTAGTGGAGGCAGGATCCATACATAGCTTTAAGCAGAGGTACGATAAAGCTCATGGTTCACGGAGAGTGACCTAGTGGCGACCAGTGAAGAGGCGGGGACAGGAGCCTGGACTCGACGCCTGCAACCTCAACTAGGTGAGTACACACACACAGTACCACACACATACAGTACCATACACATACAGTACCACACACACAGTACCACACACACACAGTACCACACATACAGTACCACACACACAGTACCACACACACAGTACCACACACACACAGTACCACACATACAGTACCACACACACACAGTACCAAACACACACAGTACCACACACATACAGTACCACACAAACAGTACCACACACACAGTACCACACGCATACAGTACCACACACACACACAATACCACACACACAGTACCACACACACAAAGTACCACACACATACAGTACCACACGCACAGTACCACACGCACAGTACCTCACACACATTACCACACACACAGTACCACACACACACAGTACCAAACACACACAGTACCACACACAGTACCACACACACGCAGTACCACACACACAGTACCACACACGCACAGTGCCACACACACACATTACCACACACACACAGTACCACACACACAGTACCACACACACACAGTACTGCACACACAGTACCACACACACAAAGTACCACACAGAACGACGCACACACAAAATCACACACAGTACCACACACACACAGAACCACACACACACAGAACCACACACACACAGAACCACAAACATACAGTACCACACACAAAGAACGACACACACACACAGAACCACACACACAGTACCACACACACAGAACGACACACACACAGAACCACACGCACACACAGTACCACACACACACAGAACGACACACACACACACACAGTACCACACACACACAGTACCACACACATACAGTACCACACACACAGTACCACACAAACAGTACCACACGCATACAATACAATACACACAGTACCTCACACACAGTACCTCACACACAGTACCTCACACACAGTACCTCACACACAAAGTATCACACACATACAGCACCACACACACACAGTACCACACACACACAGTACCACACGCACAGTACCAAACAAACAGTACCACACACACACAGTACCACACTCACAGTACCACACACACAGTACCACACACGCACAGTACCAAACACACTCAGTACCACACACACACACAAAGAACGACACACACACAGAACGACACACACAGTACCACACACACAGAACGACACACACACAGAACCACACGCACACAC
Source organism: Cherax quadricarinatus (assembly GCF_038502225.1). Classification (NCBI taxonomy): domain Eukaryota; kingdom Metazoa; phylum Arthropoda; class Malacostraca; order Decapoda; family Parastacidae; genus Cherax; species Cherax quadricarinatus. The sequence goes on from NC_091349.1 coordinate 7,907,693, forward strand.
AGTACCACACACACACAGAACGACACACACACAGAGAACCACACACAGACACACAGTACCACACACACAGAACGGCACACGCACAGAACCACACACACACAGTACCACACATATACAGTACTACACACACAGTACCACACACACACACAGTACAACACACATAGAGCACCACACACACATAGCATCACACACATACAGTGTCACACACAAACAGTACCACACACGCAGTACCACACACAAACAGTACCACACACACAGTACCACACACACAGTGTCACACACACACACAGTACCACACGCAGTACCACACACACACAGTACCACACGCAGTACCACACACACACAGTACCAAACACACACAGTGCCACACACACAGTACCACACACACAGTACCACACACGCACAGTGCCACACACACAGTACCACGCACACAGTACCACACACACAGTACCACACACACAAAGTACCACACATATACAGTACCACACACACAGTACCACACACACAGTACCACACACACAGTACAACAAAGAACGACGCCCACACAGAATAACACACACACAGTACCACACACACACAGAACCACACACACACAGAACCGCACACACACAGAACCACACACACACAGTACCACACACACAGAACGACACACACACAGAACCACACACACACACACACACACAGTACCACACACACAGAAAGACACACACACAGTACCACACACACACAGTACCACACTCATACAGAACGACACACACACACAGAACCACACACACACACACACAGTACCACACACACAGAACGACACATACACGGAACCACACACACACACAGTACCACACATATGCAGTACTACACGCACACAGTACCACACACACACACACACAGTACCACACACACACACAGTACCACACACATACAGCACCACACACATATAGTATCACACACATACAGTGTCACACACAAACAGTAACCCACACACAGTACCACACACATACATTACTACACACACAGTACCACACACACACAGTACCACACACATACAGCACCACACACGTATAGTATCACACACATACAGTGTCACACACAAACAGTAACCCACACACAGTACCACACACATACATTACTACACACACAGTACCACACACACACAGTATCACACACACACAGTATCACACACACACAGTACCACACACATACAGCACCACACACGTATATTATCACACACGCACAGTATCACACACACACACACACACAGTACCACACACATACAGCACCACACACGTATAGCATCACACACACAGTATCACACACACACACAGTACCACACACATACAGCACCACACACGAATAGTATCACACACACACAGTATCACACACACACAGTAACATACACACAGTACCACACACATACCGCACCACACACGTATAGTATCACACACACACAGTATCACACACACAGTACCACACACATACAGCACCACACACGTATAGTATCACACACACACATTACCACACACATACCGCACCACACACGAATAGTATCACACACACACAGTATCACACACACACAGTAACATACACACAGTACCACACACATACCGCACCACACACGTATAGTATCACACACACACAGTATCACACACACAGTACCACACACATACAGCACCACACACGTATAGTATCACACACACAGTACCACACACATACAGCACCACGCACACACAGCACCACACACGTATAGTATCACACACACACAGTACCACACACACACAGTACCACACACACAGCACCACACACGTATAGTATCACACACACACACACACACACAGTACCACACACACACAGTACCACACACACACAGCACCACACACGTATAGTATCACACACGCACAGCACCACACACGTATAGTATCACACACACACACACACACACACACAGTAGCACACACACACAGCACCACACACGTATAGTATCACACACACACAGTATCACACACACACAGTACCACACACATACAGCACCACACACGTATAGTATCACACACACACAGTACCACACACATACAGCACCACACACGTATAGTATCACACACACACACACACACAGTACCACACACATACAGCACCACACACGTATAGTATCACACACACACAGTACCACACACACACACAGTACCACACACATACAGCACCACACACGTATAGTCCCACACACACACAGTACCACACACATACAGCACCACACACGTATAGTATCACACACACACACACAGTATCACACACACACAGTACCACACACATACAGCACCACACACATACAGCACCACACACGTATAGTATCACACACACACACACACAGTATCACACACACACACAGAATCACACACACACAGTACCACACACATACAGCACCACACACGTATAGTATCACACACACACAGTACCACACACATACAGCACCACTCACATATAGTATCACACTGTGGCATGCACAACGAACCAGGTAACTGAGGGTTGACGATGGGGCCCCGTCGTTCAACCAGTACCCAGGTTCCAGCCAATAAGAAGATAGTTTTGGCAATCGCAGAGGTTATGTGGGTACCACTCTCCTGTCTGCCCTTGTCATTCCCATTCTAGAGCTGGTTGAAGCACGAATGCTCTCTAGTGGCTTCTATTCTGCCTTGCTTACCGTGGAGTGCACTAATACCTATCACTGTACATAGTGTACATATTGCTGTTCTTACTTTGTGAAGGATAATATAAGTCAAAAGTTTTTCTGCTGTGTTTATTTTGCTCCCTTTACACCCAGGATAACAGGCCATTTGGACTCCAAGGTTGTAATACACACACATACAATACCGCACACAAACAGTACCACACACAAACAGTACCACACACATACAGTACCACACACATACAGTACCGCACACATACAGTACCACACACAAACAGTACCACACACATACAGCACCACACACATATAGTATCACACACATACAGTACCACACACATACAGTGCCACACACACACAGTACCACACACACAGTACCACACACATACAGTACCACACACATACAGTACTACACACATACAGTACCACACACATACAGCACCACACACATATAGTATCACACACATACAGTGCCACACACATACAGTACCACACACATACAGTACCACACATACAGTACCAAACACACACAGTACCACACACACATACAGTACCAAACACATACAGTACCACACACACACAGTACCACACACACACAGTACCACACATACAGTACCACACACATAAAGTACCACACACACACACAGTACCACACATACAGTGCCCCACACACACACAGTACCACACACATACAGTACAGCACACATACAGTACCACACACACACAGTACCACACACACATACAGTACCAAACACATACAGTACCACACATACACAGTACCACACACACACACACAGTACCACACACACACACACAGTACCACACATACAGTACCACACACACATACAGTACCACACACACACAGTACCACACATACAGTGCCATACACACACACACAGTACCACACACATACAGTACCACACACATTCAGTACCACACACATACAGTACCGCACACATACAGTACCACACACAGTACCACACATACAGTACCACACACATACAGTACCACACACATACAGTACCACACACATAGAGAAACGCACACGTACATTACCACACACATACAGTACCACACACATACAGTACCACACACATACAGTACAACACACACACAGTACCACACACACACAGTACCAAACATGCAGTACCACACACATACAGTACCACACACACACAGTACCACACATACAGTACAACACACACACAGTACCACACATATGCAGTACCACACACATACAGTACCACACACATACAGTACCGCACGCATTCAGTACCTCACACATACAGTACCACACGCGCATACAGTACCACACACACACAGTAACACACACATACAGTACCACACATACAGTATCACACACATACAGTACCACACACACACAGTACCACACACACAGTACCACACACACATACAGTACCACACATACAGTACCACACGCATACAGTACCACACACATACAGTACCACACACACACAGTACCACACATACAGTACAACACACATACAGTACCACACACACACAGTACCACACATATACAGTACCACACACATACAGTACCATACATACAATACCACACACACACAGTACCACACACACAGTACCACACACATACAGTACCACACACATACAGTACCACACATACAGTACCACACATACAGTAACACACAAACACACAGTACCACACATTTAGTACCACATACACACATAGTACCACACACAAACAGTACCACACATACAGTACCACACACACACAGTACCACACATACAGTACCACACACATACAGTACCACACACACACACACACACACATACAGTACCACACACACACACACATACAGTACCACACACACACACACATACAGTACCACACACACACACACATACAGTCCCACACATACAGTACCACACACACACATTACCACACACAAACAGTACCACACATACAGTACCACACACATACAGTACCACACACACACAGTACCACACATACAGTACCACACACATACAGTACCACATACATACAGTACCACACACATACAGTACCACACACATACAGTACCACACATACAGTACCATACATACAGTACCACACACATACAGTACCACACACACATACAGTACCACACACAGTACCACACACATACAGTACCACACACACACAGTACCACACATACAGTACCACACACATACAGTACCACACACATTCAGTACCACACACATACAGTACCACACACATACAGTACCACACACACACACACAGTACCACACACACACAGTACCACACACACATACAGTACCACACACACACATACAGTATCACACACACACAGTACCACACACACACACAGTACCACACACATAGAGTACAACACACACGTACAGTACCACACAAATACAGTACCACACTTACAGTAACACACACAAACAGTACCACACACACACACAGTACCACACACATACAGTACCACACACATACAGTACCACACACATACAGTACCACACACATACAGTACCACACACACAGTACCACACACACACACAGTACCACACACACATACAGTACCACACACACACATACAGTACCACACACATACAGTACCACACACACATACAGTACTACACACATACAGTACCACACACATACAGTACCACACACACACAGTACCACACATACAGTACCACACACATACAGTACCACACGCATACATTACCACACACACACACAGTACCACACATACAGTACCACACACATACAGTACCACACACATACAGTACCACACACATATAGTTCCACACACACACATTACCACACACACAGTACCACACATATGCAGTACCACACACATACAGTACCACACACACACAGTACCACACATACAGCACCACACACATATAATATCACACACATACAGTGCCACACACATACAGTACCACACACATACAGTACCACACACATACAGTACCACACACACACAGTACCACACACACATACAGTTCCAAACACATACAGTACCACACACACACAGTAACACACACACACAGTACCACACATACAGTACCACACACATACAGTACCACACGCACAGTACCACACATACAGTGCCCCACATACACACAGTGCCACACACATACAGTACCACACACATACATTACCACACACATACAGTACCGCACGCGTACAGTACCACACACATACAATACCACACACACATACAGTACCAAACACATACAGTACCACACACACACAGTACCACACACACACAGTACCACACATTCAGTACCACACACATACAGTACCACACACACACTGTACCACACATACAGTACCACACGCACACAGTACCACACACACACAGTACCACACACACAGTACCACATACACACAGTACCACACACACAGTACCACACATATACAGTACCACACACACACAGTACCACACACACACAGTACGACACACACACAGTACCACACATACAGTACCACACACACACAGTACCACACACACACACAGTACCACACATACAGTACCACACACATACAGTACCACACATACAGTACCACACATATACAGTACCACACACACACAGTACCACACACACACACAGTACCACACACATACAGTACTACACACATACAGTACCACACACACACAGTACCACACACACACAGTACCACACACACACAGTACCACACATACAGTACCACACACACACAGTACCACACACATACAGTACCACACACACACAGTACCACACACATACAATACAACACACACATACAGTACCAAACACATACAGTACCACACACATACAGTACCACACACATACAGTACCACACACACACAGTACCACACATACAGTACCACACACATACAGTACCACACACATACAGTACCACACACACACACAGTACCACACATACAGTACCACACACATACAGTACCACACACATACAGTACCACACACATACTGTACCAAACACATACAGTACCACACACATACAGTACCACGCACATACAGTACCTCACTCATACAGTACCACACACACATACAGTACCACACACATACAGTACCACACACATACAGTACCACACACATACAGTACCACACACATACAGTACCACACACATACAGTACCACACACATACAGTACCACACACATACAGTACCACACACACACAGTACCACACACATACAGTACCACACACACAGTACCACACACATACAGTACCACACACACACAGTACCACACACATACAGTACCACACACACACAGTACCACACACATACAGTACCACACACACACAGTACCACACACATACAGTACAACACACATACAGTAGCACACACGTACAGTACCACACACACACAGTACCACACACACACAGTACCACACACATACAGTACCACACACACACACAGTACCACACATACACAGTACCACACACACACACAGTACCACACACATACAGTACCACACACACACAGTACCACACACACACAGTACCACACACATACAGTACCACACACATACAGTACCACACACATACAGTACCACACACACATACAGTACCACACACACACAGTACCACACACATACAGTACCACACTTACAGTACCACACACAAACAGTATCACACACACACTGAAGGGGACAGGCCAAACTATAAAAGGGGGGACTACACAGGTATGAGAAACTTCCTGCAGGAGGTTCAGTGGGACAGAGAAATGGTAGGAAAATCAGTAAACGAAATGATGGAATATGTGGCAACAAAGTGCAAGGAGGCAGAGGAAAGTTTTGTTCCCAAGGGAAACAGAAATAATAGGAAGACCAAAACGAGTCGTTGGTTTACCCGAAGGTGTAGGGAGGCAAAAACTAAGTGCAACAGAGAATGGAGAAGGTACAGGAGGCATAGGACCCAGGAAAACAAGGAGATTAGTAGAAGAGCCAGAAACGAGTATGCACAGATAAGGAGGGAGGCCCAGCGACAGTATGAAAACGACATAGCATCGAAAGTCAAATCTGACCCGAAACTGCTGTATAGCCACATTAGGAGGAAGACAACAGTCAAGGACCAGGTGATAAGGCTGAGGAAAGAAGGTGGAGAACTCACAAGAAACGATCAAGAGGTATGTGAGGAGCTCAACACGAGATTTAAGGAAGTATTTACAGTAGAGACAGGAAGGACTCTGGGGGGACAGACCAGATGGGGACACCAGCAAGGAATACACCAACAAGTGTTGGACGACATACATACAGATGAGGAGGAGGTGAAGAAACTGCTAAGGGACATCGATACCTCAAAGGCAATGGGAACGGACAACATCTCTCCGTGGGTCCTTAGAGAGGGAGCAGATATGTTGTGCGTGCCACTTACCACAATCTTCAACACATCCCTGGAAACTGGGCAACTACCTGAGGTATGGAAGACGGCAAATGTAGTTCCCATTTTCAAAAAAGGAGACAGAAAAGAGGCACTAAACTATAGACCTGTGTCATTGACGTGTATAGTATGCATAATTATGGAAGATTATCAGGAGGAGAGTGGTGGAGCACCTGGAACGGAACAGGAGTATAAATGCCAACCAGCACGGATTCACGGAAGGCAAATCCTGTGTCACAAACCTTCTGGAGTTTTATGATAAAATAACAGAAGTAAGACAAGAGAGAGAGGGGTGGGTTGATTGCATCTTCTTGGACTGCAAGAAGGCCTTTGACACAGTTCCTCACAAGAGATTAGTGCAGAAGCTAGAGCATCAGGCGCATATAACAGGAAGGGCACTGCAATGGATCAGAGAATACCTGACAGGGAGGCAACAACGAGTCATGGTACGTAATGATGTATCACAGTGGGCACCTGTGACGAGCGGGGTCCCACAGGGGTCGGTCCTAGGACCAGTGCTATTTTTGGTATATGTGAACGACATGACGGAAGGGTTAGACTCAGAAGTGTCCCTGTTTGCAGATGATGTGAAGTTAATGAGGAGAATTAAATCTGATGAGGATCAGGCAGGACTTCAAAGAGACCTGGACAGACTGGACACCTGGTCCAGCAAATGGCTTCTCGAATTTAATCCTGCCAAATGCAAAGTCATGAAGATAGGGGAAGGGCACAGAAGACCACAGACAGAGTATAGGCTAGGTGGCCAAAGACTGCAAACCTCACTCAAGGAGAAAGATCTTGGGGTGAGTATAACACCGAGCATGTCTCCGGAGGCACACATCAATCAGATAACTGCTGCAGCATATGGGCGCCTGGCAAACCTGAGAACAGCATTCCGATACCTTAGTAAGGAATCATTCAAGACACTGTACACCGTGTATGTCAGGCCCATACTGGAGTATGCAGCACCTGTTTGGAACCCGCACTTGATAAAGCACGTCAAGAAACTAGAGAAAGAACAAAGGTTTGCGACAAGGTTAGTTCCAGAGCTAAGGGGAATGTCCTATGAAGAAATATTAAGGGAAAACGGCCTGACGACACTGGAGGACAGGAGGGTCAGGGGAGACATGATAACGACATATAAAATACTGCGTGGAATAGACAAGGTGGACAAAGACAGGATGTTCCAGGGAGGGGACACAGAAACAAGAGGCCACAATTGGAAGTTGAAGACACAAATGAGTCAGAGAGATAGTAGGAAGTATTTCTTCAGTCATAGAGTTGTAAGGCAGTGGAATAGCCTAGAAAATGACGTAGTGGAGGCAGGAACCATACACAGTTTTAAGACGAGGTTTGATAAAGCTCATGGAGCGGGGAGAGAGAGGGCCTAGTAGCAACCGGTGAAGAGGCGGGGCCAGGAGCTAGGACTCGACCCCTGCAACCACAAATAGGTGAGTACAAATAGGTGAGTACATACTGTACCACACACACACAGTACCACACACATACAGTACAACACACATATAGTACCACACACACACAGTACCACACACATACAGTACAACACACATACAGAACCACACACATACAGTACCACACACACACAGTACCACACACACACAGTACCAAACACACACAGTACCACACACACACAGTACCACACACACACAGTACCACACACAAACAGTACCACACACACACAGTACCACACACATACAGTACAACACACATACAGTACCACACACATACAGTACCACACACACACAGTACCACACACACACAGTACCACACACATACAGTACCACACACATACATTACCACACACACACACAGTACCACACACACACAGTACCACACACACACAGTACCACACACATACAGTACCACACACATACAGTACCACACACATACAGTACCACACACATACAGTACCACACACATACAGTACCACACACATACAGTACCACACACATACAGTACCACACACACACAGTTCCACACACACACAGTACCACACACATACAGTACCACACACACACAGTACCACACACATACAGTACCACACACATACAGTACCACACACATACAGTACCACACAAAGGCAATGGGGCCAGATAACATCTCCCCATGGGTATTGAGAGAGGGAGCAGAGGCGCTATGTGTACCCCTAACAACAATATTCAATAGATCTATCGAAACAGGGAGATTGCCTGAGGCATGGAAGACAGCAAATGTAGTCCCAATCTTTAAAAAAGGAGACAGACATGAAGCATTAAACTACAGACCAGTGTCACTGACATGTATAGTATGCAAAATCATGGAGAAGATTATCAGGAGAAGAGTGGTGGAACACCTAGAAAGGAATGATCTCATCAACAGCAGCCAACATGGTTTCAGGGACGGGAAATCCTGTGTCACAAACCTACTGGAGTTCTATGACATGGTGACAGCAGTAAGACAAGAGAGAGAGGGGTGGGTGGATTGCATTTTCTTGGACTGCAAGAAGGCGTTTGACACAGTTCCACACAAGAGATTGGTGCAAAAACTGGAGGACCAAGCAGGGATAACAGGGAAGGCACTACAATGGATCAGGGAATACTTGTCAGGAAGACAGCAGCGAGTCATGGTACGTGGCGAGGTGTCAGAGTGGGCACCTGTGACCAGCGGGGTCCCGCAATGGTCAGTCCTAGGACCAGTGCTGTTTCTGGTATTTGTGAACGACATGACGGAAGGAATAGACTCTGAGGTGTCCCTGTTTGCAGATGACGTGAAGTTGATGAGAAGAATTCACTCGATCGAAGAAAAGGCAGAACTACAAAGGGATCTGGACAGGCTGCAGACCTGGTCCAGCAATTGGCTCCTGGAGTTCAATCCCACCAAGTGCAAAGTCATGAAGATTGGGGAAGGGCAAAGAAGGCCGCAGACGGAGTACAGTCTAGGGGGTCAGAGACTACAAACCCCACTCAAGGAAAAAGATCTTGGGGTGAGTATAACACCAGGCACATCTCCTGAAGCGCACATCAACCAAATAACTGCTGCAGCATATGGGCGCCTAGCAAACCTCAGAACAGCATTCCGACATCTTAATAAGGAATCATTCAGGACCCTGTACACCGTGTATGTTAGGCCCATATTGGAGTATGCGGCACCAGTTTGGAACCCACACCTAGCCAAGCACGTGAAGAAACTAGAGAAAGTGCAAAGGTTTGCAACAAGACTATTCCCAGAGCTATGAGGTAAGTCCTACGAGGAGAGGTTAAGGGAAATCAACCTGACGACACTGGAGGACAGGAGAGATAGGGGGGACATGATAACGACATACAAAATACTGAGAGGAATTGACAAGGTGGACAAAGACAGTATGTTCCAGAGATTGGACACAGTAACAAGGGGACACAGTTGGAAGCTGAAGACACAGATGAATCACAGGGATGTTAGGAAGTATTTCTTCAGCCACAGAGTAGTCAGTAAGTGGAATAGTTTGGGAAGCGATGTAGTGGAGGCAGGATCCATACATAGCTTTAAGCAGAGGTATGATAAAGCTCACGGCGCAGGGAGAGTGACCTAGTAGCGATCAGTGAAGAGGCGGGGCCAGGAGCTCGGACTCGACCCCCGCAACCTCAACTAGGTGAGTACAACTAGGTGAGTACACATACAGTACCACACACATAGAGTACAACACACATACAGTACCACACACACACAGTACCACACACATACAGTACAACACACATACAGTACCACACACACACAGTACCACACACATACAGTACCACACACACAGTACCACACACATACAGTACCACACACACACAGTACCACACACACACAGTACCACACACATACAGTACCACACACACACACAGTGCCACACACATACAGTACCACACACACACAGTACCACACACACACAGTACAACACACATACAGTACCACACACATACAGTACCACACACACACAGTACCACACACACACAGTACAACACACATACAGTACCACACACACAAAGTACCACACACACACAGTACCACACACATACAGTACAACACACATACAGTACCACACACACAGTACCACAAACATACAGTACCACACACACAGTACCACACACATACAGTACCACACACACACAGTACCACACACACACAGTACCACACACATACAGTACCACACACACACACAGTGCCACACACATACAGTACCACACACACACAGTACCACACACACACAGTACAACACACATACAGTACCACACACATACAGTACCACACACACACAGTACCACACACACACAGTACAACACACATACAGTACCACACACACAAAGTACCACACACACACAGTACCACACACATACAGTACCACACACACACACAGTGCCACACACATGCAGTACCACACACACACAGTACCACACACACACAGTACAACACACATACAGTACCACACACACATAGTACCACACACATACAGTACCACACACATACAGTACCACACATACAGTACCACACACACACAGTACCACACATACAGTACCACACACACACACAGTACCACACACACACAGTACCACACACATACAGTACCACACATACAGTACCACACACACACAGTACCACACATACAGTACCACACACATACAGTACCACACATACAGTACCACACACATACAGTACCACACACACAGTACCACACACATACAGTACCACACATACAGTACCACACACACACAGTACCACACATACAGTACCACACACATACAGTACCACACATACAGTACCACACACATACAGAACCACACACACACAGTACCACACATACAGTACCACACACATACAGTACCACACATACAGTACCACACACATACAGTACCACACACACAGTACCACACACATACAGTACCACACATACAGTACCACACACACACAGTACCACACATACAGTACCACACACATAAAGAATAACACATACAGTACCACACACATACAGTACCACACATACAGTACCACACACATACAGTACCACACACACACAGTACCACACATACAGTACCACACACATACAGTACCACACACATACAGTACCACACACACACAGTACCACACACATACAGTACCACACACATACAGTACCACACACACACACAGTACCACACATACAGTACCACACACACACAGTACCACACACATACAGTACCACACACACACAGTACCACACACATACAGTACCACACACATTCAGTACCACACACACACAGTACCACACATACAGTACCACACACACACAGTACCACACACATACAGTACCACACACACACAGTACCACACACATACAGTACCACACACATACAGTACCAAACACACAGTACCACACACATACAGTACCACACACACACAGTACCACACACATACAGTACCACACACATACAGTACCACACACACACAGTACCACACATACAGTACCACACACACACAGTACCACACACATACAGTACCACACACACACAGTACCACACATACAGTACCACACACACACAGTACCACACACATACAGTACCACACACATACAGTACCACACACACACAGTACCACACATACAGTACCACACACACACAGTACCACACACATACAGTACCACACACAAACAGTACCACACACATACAGTACCACACACATACAGTACCACACACACACAGTACCACACACATACAGTACCACACACACACAGTACCACACACATACAGTACCACACACACACACAGTACCACACACACACACAGTACCACACACATACAGTACCACACACACACAGTACCACACACATACAGTACCACACACACACAGTACCACACACATACAGTACCACACACACACAGTACCACACACACACACAGTACCACACACATACAGTACCACACACACACAGTACCAAACACATACAGTACCACACACACACAGTACCACACACATACAGTACCACACACATACAGTACCACACACACACAGTACCACACATACAGTACCACACACACACAGTACCACACACATACAGTACCACACACACACAGTACCACACATACAGTACCACACACACACAGTACCACACACATACAGTACCACACACATACAGTACCACACACATACAGTACCACACACACAGTACCACACATACAGTACCACACACACACAGTACCACACACATACAGTACCACGCACACACAGTACCACACATACAGTACCACACACACACAGTACCACACACATACAGTACCACACACATACAGTACCACACACATACAGTACCACACACACAGTACCACACATACAGTACCACACACATACAGTACCTCACACACACAGTACCACACACATACAGTACCACACACATACAGTACCACACACATACAGTACCACACACACAGTACCACACATACAGTACCACACACACACAGTACCACACACATACAGTACCACACACATACAGTACCACACACACACAGTACCACACATACAGTACCACACACACACAGTACATCACACATACAGTAGCACACACACACAGTACCACACACATACAGTACCACACACATACAGTACCACACACACAGTACCACACACACAGTACCACACACACACAGTACCACACACATACAGTACCACACACATACAGTACCACACACACACAGTACCACACACATACAGTACCACACACACACAGTACCACACACATACAGTACCACACACACAGTACCACACACACATACAGTACCACACACATACAGTACCACACACATACAGTACCACACACACACAGTACCACACACACACAGTACCACACACACACAGTACCACACACACACAGTACCACACACATACAGTACCACACACATACAGTACCACACACATACAGTACCACACACACAGTACCACACACACACAGTACCACACACATACAGTACCACACACACACAGTACCACACACACACAGTACCACACACACACAGTACCACACACATACAGTACCACACACATACAGTACCACACACACACAGTACCACACACACACAGTACCACACACATACAGTACAACACACATACAGTACCACACACACACAGTACCACACACATACAGTACCACACACATACAGTACCACACACACACAGTACCACACACATACAGTACCACACACACAGTACCACACACATACAGTACCACACACACACAGTACCACACACACACAGTACCACACACATACAGTACCACACACACACACAGTGCCACACACATACAGTACCACACACACACAGTACCACACACACACAGTACAACACACATACAGTACCACACACATACAGTACCACACACACACAGTACCACACACACACAGTACAACACACATACAGTACCACACACACAAAGTACCACACACACACAGTACCACACACATACAGTACAACACACATACAGTACCACACACACACAGTACCACACACATACAGTACCACACACACAGTACCACACACATACAGTACCACACACACACAGTACCACACACACACAGTACCACACACATACAGTACCACACACACACACAGTGCCACACACATACAGTACCACACACACACAGTACCACACACACACACTACAACACACAGACAGTCCCACACACATACAGTACCACACACACACAGTACCACACACACACAGTACAACACACATACACTACCACACACACAAAGTACCACACACACACAGTACCACACACATACAGTACCACACACACACACAGTGCCACACACATACAGTACCACACACACACAGTACCACACACACACAGTACAACACACATACAGTACCACACACACATAGTACCACACACATACAGTACCACACACATACAGTACCACACATACAGTACCACACACACACAGTACCACACATACAGTACCACACACACACAGTACCACACACACACAGTACCACACACATACAGTACCACACATACAGTACCACACACACACAGTACCACACATACAGTACCACACACATACAGTACCACACATACAGTACCACACACATACAGTACCACACACACAGTACCACACACATACAGTACCACACATACAGTACCACACACACACAGTACCACACATACAGTACCACACACATACAGTACCACACATACAGTACCACACACATACAGTACCACACACATACAGTACCACACATACAGTACCACACACATACAGTACCACACATACAGTACCACACACATACAGTACCACACATACAGTACCACACACATACAGTACCACACATACAGTACCACACACACACAGTACCACACATACAGTACCACACACATAAAGAACCACACATACAGTACCACACACATACAGTACCCCACATACAGTACCACACACATACAGTACCACACACACACAGTACCACACATACAGTACCACACACATACAGTACCACACACATACAGTACCACACACACACAGTACCACACACATACAGTACCACACACATACAGTACCACACACACACAGTACCACACATACAGTACCACACACACACAGTACCACACACATACAGTACCACACACACACAGTACCACACACATACAGTACCACACACACAGTACCACACACACACAGTACCACACATACAGTACCACACACACACACAGTACCAAACACACACAGTACCACACACACAAAGTACCACACACACAAAGTACCACACACATACAGCACCACACACACAGTACCACACACGCACAGTACCACACACACACAGTACCACACACATACAGTACCACACACATACAGTACCACACACACACAGTACCACACATACAGTACCACACACACACAGTACCACACACATACAGTACCACACACACACAGTACCACACATACAGTACCACACACACACAGTACCACACACATACAGTACCACACACATACAGTACCACACACACACAGTACCACACATACAGTACCACACACACACAGTACCACACACATACAGTACCACACACAAACAGTACCACACACATACAGTACCACACACATACAGTACCACACACACACAGTACCACACACATACAGTACCACACACACACAGTACCACACACATACAGTACCACACACACACAGTACCACACACACAGTACCACACACATACAGTACCACACACACACAGTACCACACACATACAGTACCACACACACACAGTACCACACACATACAGTACCACACACAAACAGTACCAAACACATACAGTACCACACACACACAGTACCACACACATACAGTACCACACACATACAGTACCACACACACACAGTACCACACATACAGTACCACACACACACAGTACCACACACATACAGTACCACACACACACAGTACCACACATACAGTACCACACACACACAGTACCACACACATACAGTACCACACACATACAGTACCACACACATACAGTACCACACACACAGTACCACACATACAGTACCACACACACACAGTACCACACACATACAGTACCACACACATACAGTACCACACACACACAGTACCACACAAACAGTACCACACACACACAGTACCACACACATACAGTACCACACACATACAGTACCACACACACAGTACCACACATACAGTACCACACACACACAGTACCACACACATACAGTACCACACACATACAGTACCACACACACACAGTACCACACACATACAGTACCACACACACACAGTACCACACACAGTACCACACACACAGTACCACACACACATACAGTACCACACACATACAGTACCACACACATACAGTACCACACACATACAGTACCACACACACACAGTACCACACACACACAGTACCACACACACACAGTACCACACACATACAGTACCACACACACACAGTACCACACACATACAGTACCACACACACAGTACCACACACACATACAGTACCACACACATACAGTACCACACACATACAGTACCACACACACAGTACCACACATACAGTACCACACACATACAGTACCACACACACACAGTACCACACACATACAGTACCACACACATACAGTACCACACACATACAGTACCACACACACAGTACCACACATACAGTACCACACACACACAGTACCACACACATACAGTACCACACACACAGTACCACACATACAGTACCACACACACACAGTACCACACACATACAGTAACACACACATACAGTACCACACACATACAGTACCACACACACAGTACCACACATACAGTACCACACACATACAGTACCACACACACACAGTACCACACACATACAGTACCACACACATACAGTACCACACACATACAGTACCACACACACAGTACCACACATACAGTACCACACACACACAGTACCACACACATACAGTACCACACACATACAGTACCACACACACACAGTACCACACATACAGTACCACACACACACAGTACCACACACATACAGTACCACACACACACAGTACCACACACATAC
>NC_091349.1:7931317-7961317 GCF_038502225.1 Cherax quadricarinatus
TATATCAGTGGTCCACTGGAAGACTTGGTTTACATCAATGGTCCACTGGAAGACTTGGTTTACATCAGTGGTCCACTGGAAGACTTGGTTTATTTCAGTGGTCCACTGGAAGACTTGGTTTATATCAGTGGTCCACTGGAAGACTTGGTTTATATCAGTGGTCCACTGTAAGACTTGGTTTACATCAGTGGTCCACTGGAAGACTTGGTTTACATCAGTGGTCCACTGGAAGACTTGGTTTATATCAGTGGTCCACTGGAAGACTTGGTTTACATCAGTGGTCCACTGGAAGACTTGGTTTACATCAATGGTCCACTGGAAGACTTGGTTTATATCAGTGGTCCACTGGAAGACTTGGTTTATATCAATGGTCCACTGGAAGACTTGGTTTATATCAGTGGTCAACTGGAAGACTTGGTTTACATCAGTGGTCCACTGGAAGACTTGGTTTACATCAGTGGTCCACTGGAAGACTTGGTTTATATCAGTGGTCCACTGGAAGACTTGGTTTATATCAGTGGTCCACTGGAAGACTTGGTTTATATCAGTGGTCCACTGTAAGACTTGGTTTACATCAGTGGTCCACTGGAAGACTTGGTTTACATCAGTGGTCCACTGGAAGACTTGGTTTATATCAGTGGTCCACTGGAAGACTTGGTTTACATCAGTGGTCCACTGGAAGACTTGGTTTACATCAATGGTCCACTGGAAGACTTGGTTTATATCAGTGGTCCACTGGAAGACTTGGTTTACATCAATGGTCCACTGGAAGACTTGGTTTATATCAGTGGTCCACTGGAAGACTTGGTTTACATCAGTTGTCCACTGGAAGACTTGGTTTACATCAGTGGTCCACTGGAAGACTTGGTTTATATCAGTGGTCCACTGGAAGACTTGGTTTATATCAGTGGTCCACTGGAAGACTTGGTTTATATCAGTGGTCCACTGGAAGACTTGGTTTACATCAGTGGTCCACTGGAAGACTTGGTTTACATCAGTCGTCCACTGGAAGACTTGGTTTATATCAGTGGTCCACTGGAAGACTTGGTTTACATCAGTGGTCCACTGGAAGACTTGGTTTACATCAATGGTCCACTGGAAGACTTGGTTTATATCAGTGGTCCACTGGAAGACTTGGTTTATATCAGTGGTCCACTGGAAGACTTGGTTTATGTCAGTGGTCCACTGGAAGACTTGGTTTATATCAGTGGTCCACTGGAAGACTTGGTTTACATCAATGGTCCACTGGAAGACTTGGTTTATATCAGTGGTCCACTGGAAGACTTGGTTTACATCAATGGTCCACTGGAAGACTTGGTTTATATCAGTGGTCCACTGGAAGACTTGGTTTACATCAATGGTCCACTGGAAGACTTGGTTTATATCAGTGGTCCACTGGAAGACTTGGTTTATATCAGTGGTCCACTGGAAGACTTGGTTTACATCAATGGTCCACTGGAAGACTTGGTTTATATCAGTGGTCCACTGGAAGACTTGGTTTATATCAGTGGTCCACTGGAAGACTTGGTTTACATCAATGGTCCACTGGAAGACTTGGTTTATGTCAGTGGTCCACTGGAAGACTTGGTTTACATCAATGGTCAACTGGAAGACTTGGTTTATATCAGTGGTCCACTGGAAGACTTGGTTTATATCAGTGGTCCACTGGAAGACTTGGTTTATATCAGTGGTCCACTGGAAGACTTGGTTTATATCAATGGTCCACTGGAACACTTGGTTTACATCAGTGGTCCACTGGAAGACTTGGTTTATATCAGTGGTCCACTGGAAGACTTGGTTTATATCAGTGGTCCACTGGAAGACTTGGTTTATATCAGTGGTCCACTGGAAGACTTGGTTTACATCAGTGGTCCACTGGAAGACTTGGTTTACATCAATGGTCCACTGGAAGACTTGGTTTATATCAGTGGTCCACTGGAAGACTTGGTTTACATCAAGGGTCCACTGGAAGACTTGGTTTATATCAGTGGTCCACTGGAAGACTTGGTTTACATCAATGGTCCACTGGAAGACTTGGTTTACATCAGTGGTCCACTGGAAGACTTGGTTTATATCAGTGGTCCACTGGAAGACTTGGTTTATATCAGTGGTCCACTGGAAGACTTGGTTTACATCAGTGGTCCACTGGAAGACTTGGTTTACATCAGTGGTCCAATGGAAGACTTGGTTTATATCAGTGGTCCACTGGAAGACTTGGTTTACATCAGTGGTCCACTGGAAGACTTGGTTTATATCAGTGGTCCACTGGAAGACTTGCTTTACATCAGTGGTCCACTGGAAGACTTGGTTTACATCAATGGTCCACTGGAAGACTTGGTTTATATCAGTGGTCCACTGGAAGACTTGGTTTACATCAGTGGTCCACTGGAAGACTTGGTTTACATCAGTGGTCCACTGGAAGACTTGGTTTATATCAGTGGTCCACTGGAAGACTTGGTTTACATCAGTGGTCCACTGGAAGACTTGGTTTATATCAGTGGTCCACTGGAAGACTTGGTTTATATCAGTGGTCCACTGGAAGACTTGGTTTACATCAGTGGTCCACTGGAAGACTTGGTTTACATCAGTGGTCCACTGGAAGACTTGGTTAATGTCAGTGGTCCACTGGAAGACTTGGTTTACATCAGTGGTCCACTGGAAGACTTGGTTTACATCAATGGTCCACTGGAAGACTTGGTTTATATCAGTTGTCCACTGGAACACTTGGTTTACATCAATGGTCCACTGGAAGACTTGGTTTACATCAATGGTCCACTGGAAGACTTGGTTTACATCAATGGTCCACTGGAAGACTTGGTTTACATCAATGGTCCACTGGAAGACTTGGTTTATATCAATGGTCCTCTGGAAGACTTGGTTTATATCAATGGTCCTCTGGAAGACTTGGTTTATATCAATGGTCCACTGGAAGACTTGGTTTATATCAGTGGTCCACTGGAAGACTTGGTTTATATCAGTGGTCCACTGGAAGACTTGGTTTACATCAATGGTCCACTGGAAGACTTGGTTTACATCAATGGTCCACTGGAAGACTTGGTTTACATCAATGGTCCACTGGAAGACTTGGTTTATATCAGTGGTCCACTGGAAGACTTGGTTTACATCAATGGTCCACTGGAAGACTTGGTTTACATCAATGGTCCACTGGAAGACTTGGTTTATATCAGTGGTCCACTGGAAGACTTGGTTTACATCAATGGTCCACTGGAAGACTTGGTTTACATCAATGGTCCACTGGAAGACTTGGTTTATATCAGTGGTCCACTGGAAGACTTGGTTTACATCAATGGTCCACTGGAAGACTTGGTTTATATCAGTGGTCCACTGGAAGACTTGGTTTACATCAATGGTCCACTGGAACACTTGGTTTACATCAATGGTCCACTGGAAGACTTGGTTTATATCAATGGTCCTCTGGAAGACTTGGTTTATATCAATGGTCCACTGGAAGACTTGGTTTATATCAATGGTCCACTGGAAGACTTGGTTTATATCAGTGTTCCACTGGAAGACTTGGTTTATATCAGTGGTCCACTGGAAGACTTGGTTTACATCAATGGTCCACTGGAAGACTTGGTTTACATCAATGGTCCACTGGAAGACTTGGTTTATATCAGTGGTCCACTGGAAGACTTGGTTTACATCAATGGTCCACTGGAACACTTGGTTTGCATCAATGGTCCACTGGAAGACTTGGTTTACATCAATGGTCCACTGGAAGACTTGGTTTATATCAGTGGTCCACTGGAAGATTTGGTTTACATCAATGGTCCACTGGAACACTTGGTTTACATCAATGGTCCACTGGAAGACTTGGTTTACATCAATGGTCCACTGGAAGACTTGGTTTATATCAGTGGTCCACTGGAAGACTTGGTTTACATCAATGGTCCACTGGAACACTTGGTTTACATCAATGGTCCACTGGAAGACTTGGTTTACATCAATGGTCCACTGGAAGACTTGGTTTATATCAGTGGTCCACTGGAAGACTTGGTTTACATCAATGGTCCACTGGAACACTTGGTTTACATCAATGGTCCACTGGAAGACTTGGTTTACATCAATGGTCCACTGGAAGACTTGGTTTATATCAGTGGTCCACTGGAAGACTTGGTTTACATCAATGGTCCACTGGAACACTTGGTTTACATCAATGGTCCACTGGAACACTTGGTTTACATCAATGGTCCACTGGAAGACTTGGTTTATATCAGTGGTCCACTGGAAGACTTGGTTTACATCAATGGTCCACTGGAAGACTTGGTTTACATCAATGGTCCACTGGAAGACTTGGTTTATATCAGTGGTCCACTGGAAGACTTGGTTTATATCAGTGGTCCACTGGAAGACTTGGTTTACATCAATGGTCCACTGGAAGACTTGGTTTACATCAATGGTCCACTGGAAGACTTGGTTTATATCAGTGGTCCACTGGAAGACTTGGTTTACATCAATGGTCCACTGGAAGACTTGGTTTACATCAATGGTCCACTGGAAGACTTGGTTTATATCAGTGGTCCACTGGAAGACTTGGTTTACATCAATGGTCCACTGGAAGACTTGGTTTATATCAGTGGTCCACTGGAAGACTTGGTTTACATCAATGGTCCACTGGAACACTTGGTTTACATCAATGGTCCACTGGAACACTTGGTTTACATCAATGGTCCTCTGGAAGACTTGGTTTATATCAGTGGTCCACTGGAAGACTTGGTTTACATCAATGGTCCACTGGAAGACTTGGTTTATATCAGTGGTCCACTGGAAGACTTGGTTTATATCAGTGGTCCACTGGAAGACTTGGTTTATATCAGTGGTCCACTGGAAGACTTGGTTTGTATCAGTGGTCCACTGGAAGACTTGGTTTGTATCAGTGGTCCACTGGAAGACTTGGTTTATATCAGTGGTCCACTGGAAGACTTGGTTTGTATCAGTGGTCCACTGGAAGACTTGGTTTATATCAGTGGTCCACTGGAAGACTTGGTTTATATCAGTGGTCCACTGGAAGACTTGGTTTGTATCAGTGGTCCACTGGAAGACTTGGTTTGTATCAGTGGTCCACTGGAAGACTTGGTTTATATCAATGGTCCACTGGAAGACTTGGTTTATATCAATGGTCCACTGGAAGACTTGGTTTATATCAATGGTCCACTGGAAGACTTGGTTTATATCAGTGGTCCACTGGAAGACTTGGTTTGTATCAGTGGTCCACTGGAAGACTTGGTTTGTATCAGTGGTCCAGTGGAAGACTTGGTTTATATCAATGGTCCACTGGAAGACTTGATTTATATCAGTGGTCCACTGGAAGACTTGGTTTATATCAATGGTCCACTGGAAGACTTGGTTTGTATCAGTGGTCCACTGGAAGACTTGGTTTATATCAATGGTCCACTGGAAGACTTGGTTTATATCAGTGGTCCACTGGAAGACTTGGTTTGTATCAGTGGTCAACTGGAAGACTTGGTTTATATCAATGGTCCACTGGAAGACTTGGTTTATATCAGTGGCCCACTGGAAGACTTGGTTTGTATCAGTGGTCCACTGGAAGACTTGGTTTATATCAATGGTCCACTGGAAGACTTGGTTTATATCAATGGTCCACTGGAAGACTTGGTTTATATCAGTGGTCCACTGGAAGACTTGGTTTATATCAGTGGTCCACTGGAAGACTTGGTTTGTATCAGTGGTCCACTGGAAGACTTGGTTTACATCAATGGTCCACTGGAAGACTTGGTTTATATCAGTGGTCCACTGGAAGACTTGGTTTATATCAATGGTCCACTGGAAGACTTGGTTTATATCAGTGGTCCACTGGAAGACTTGGTTTATATCAGTGGTCCACTGGAAGACTTGGTTTATATCAGTGGTCCACTGGAAGACTTGGTTTATATCAGTGGTCCACTGGAAGACTTGGTTTATATCAGTGGTCCACTGGAAGACTTGGTTTATATCAGTGGTCCACTGGAAGACTTGGTTTATATCATTGGTCCACTGGAAGACTTGGTTTATATCAGTGGTCCACTGGAAGACTTGGTCTATATCAGTGGTGTACTGGAAAACTTGGTTTACATCAGTGGTTCACTGGAAGACTTGGTTTATATCAGTGGTTCACTGGAAGACTTGGTTTATATCAGTGGTCCACTGGAAGACTTGGTTTATATCAGTGGTCCACTGGAAGACTTGGTTTACATCAATGGTCCACTGGAAGACTTGGTTTATATCAGTGGTCAACTGGAAGACTTGGTTTACATCAATGGTCCACTGGAAGACTTGGTTTATATCAGTGGTCCACTGGAAGACTTGGTTTATATCAGTGGTCCACTGGAAGACTTGGTTTATATCAATGGTCCACTGGAAGACTTGGTTTATATCAGTGGTCCACTGGAAGACTTGGTTTATATCAGTGGTCCACTGGAAGACTTGGTTTATATCAGTGGTCCACTGGAAGACTTGGTTTATATCAGTGGTCCACTGGAAGACTTGGTTTATATCAGTGGTCCACTGGAAGACTTGGTTTATATCAGTGGTCCACTGGAAGACTTGGTTAACATCAGTGGTCCACTGGAAGACTTGGTTTACATCAATGGTCCACTGGAAGACTTGGTTTATATCAGTGGTCCACTGGAAGACTTGGTTTACATCAATGGTCCACTGGAAGACTTGGTTTATATCAGTGGTCCACTGGAAGACTTGGTTTACATCAATGGTCCACTGGAAGACTTGGTTTACATCAGTGGTCCACTGGAAGACTTGGTTTATTTCAGTGGTCCACTGGAAGACTTGGTTTATATCAGTGGTCCACTGGAAGACTTGGTTTATATCAGTGGTCCACTGTAAGACTTGGTTTACATCAGTGGTCCACTGGAAGACTTGGTTTACATCAGTGGTCCACTGGAAGACTTGGTTTATATCAGTGGTCCACTGGAAGACTTGGTTTACATCAGTGGTCCACTGGAAGACTTGGTTTACATCAATGGTCCACTGGAAGACTTGGTTTATATCAGTGGTCCACTGGAAGACTTGGTTTATATCAATGGTCCACTGGAAGACTTGGTTTATATCAGTGGTCAACTGGAAGACTTGGTTTACATCAGTGGTCCACTGGAAGACTTGGTTTACATCAGTGGTCCACTGGAAGACTTGGTTTATATCAGTGGTCCACTGGAAGACTTGGTTTATATCAGTGGTCCACTGGAAGACTTGGTTTATATCAGTGGTCCACTGTAAGACTTGGTTTACATCAGTGGTCCACTGGAAGACTTGGTTTACATCAGTGGTCCACTGGAAGACTTGGTTTATATCAGTGGTCCACTGGAAGACTTGGTTTACATCAGTGGTCCACTGGAAGACTTGGTTTACATCAATGGTCCACTGGAAGACTTGGTTTATATCAGTGGTCCACTGGAAGACTTGGTTTACATCAATGGTCCACTGGAAGACTTGGTTTATATCAGTGGTCCACTGGAAGACTTGGTTTACATCAGTTGTCCACTGGAAGACTTGGTTTACATCAGTGGTCCACTGGAAGACTTGGTTTATATCAGTGGTCCACTGGAAGACTTGGTTTATATCAGTGGTCCACTGGAAGACTTGGTTTATATCAGTGGTCCACTGGAAGACTTGGTTTACATCAGTGGTCCACTGGAAGACTTGGTTTACATCAGTCGTCCACTGGAAGACTTGGTTTATATCAGTGGTCCACTGGAAGACTTGGTTTACATCAGTGGTCCACTGGAAGACTTGGTTTACATCAATGGTCCACTGGAAGACTTGGTTTATATCAGTGGTCCACTGGAAGACTTGGTTTATATCAGTGGTCCACTGGAAGACTTGGTTTATGTCAGTGGTCCACTGGAAGACTTGGTTTATATCAGTGGTCCACTGGAAGACTTGGTTTACATCAATGGTCCACTGGAAGACTTGGTTTATATCAGTGGTCCACTGGAAGACTTGGTTTACATCAATGGTCCACTGGAAGACTTGGTTTATATCAGTGGTCCACTGGAAGACTTGGTTTACATCAATGGTCCACTGGAAGACTTGGTTTATATCAGTGGTCCACTGGAAGACTTGGTTTATATCAGTGGTCCACTGGAAGACTTGGTTTACATCAATGGTCCACTGGAAGACTTGGTTTATATCAGTGGTCCACTGGAAGACTTGGTTTATATCAGTGGTCCACTGGAAGACTTGGTTTACATCAATGGTCCACTGGAAGACTTGGTTTATGTCAGTGGTCCACTGGAAGACTTGGTTTACATCAATGGTCAACTGGAAGACTTGGTTTATATCAGTGGTCCACTGGAAGACTTGGTTTATATCAGTGGTCCACTGGAAGACTTGGTTTATATCAGTGGTCCACTGGAAGACTTGGTTTATATCAATGGTCCACTGGAACACTTGGTTTACATCAGTGGTCCACTGGAAGACTTGGTTTATATCAGTGGTCCACTGGAAGACTTGGTTTATATCAGTGGTCCACTGGAAGACTTGGTTTATATCAGTGGTCCACTGGAAGACTTGGTTTACATCAGTGGTCCACTGGAAGACTTGGTTTACATCAATGGTCCACTGGAAGACTTGGTTTATATCAGTGGTCCACTGGAAGACTTGGTTTACATCAAGGGTCCACTGGAAGACTTGGTTTATATCAGTGGTCCACTGGAAGACTTGGTTTACATCAATGGTCCACTGGAAGACTTGGTTTACATCAGTGGTCCACTGGAAGACTTGGTTTATATCAGTGGTCCACTGGAAGACTTGGTTTATATCAGTGGTCCACTGGAAGACTTGGTTTACATCAGTGGTCCACTGGAAGACTTGGTTTACATCAGTGGTCCAATGGAAGACTTGGTTTATATCAGTGGTCCACTGGAAGACTTGGTTTACATCAGTGGTCCACTGGAAGACTTGGTTTATATCAGTGGTCCACTGGAAGACTTGCTTTACATCAGTGGTCCACTGGAAGACTTGGTTTACATCAATGGTCCACTGGAAGACTTGGTTTATATCAGTGGTCCACTGGAAGACTTGGTTTACATCAGTGGTCCACTGGAAGACTTGGTTTACATCAGTGGTCCACTGGAAGACTTGGTTTATATCAGTGGTCCACTGGAAGACTTGGTTTACATCAGTGGTCCACTGGAAGACTTGGTTTATATCAGTGGTCCACTGGAAGACTTGGTTTATATCAGTGGTCCACTGGAAGACTTGGTTTACATCAGTGGTCCACTGGAAGACTTGGTTTACATCAGTGGTCCACTGGAAGACTTGGTTAATGTCAGTGGTCCACTGGAAGACTTGGTTTACATCAGTGGTCCACTGGAAGACTTGGTTTACATCAATGGTCCACTGGAAGACTTGGTTTATATCAGTTGTCCACTGGAACACTTGGTTTACATCAATGGTCCACTGGAAGACTTGGTTTACATCAATGGTCCACTGGAAGACTTGGTTTACATCAATGGTCCACTGGAAGACTTGGTTTACATCAATGGTCCACTGGAAGACTTGGTTTATATCAATGGTCCTCTGGAAGACTTGGTTTATATCAATGGTCCTCTGGAAGACTTGGTTTATATCAATGGTCCACTGGAAGACTTGGTTTATATCAGTGGTCCACTGGAAGACTTGGTTTATATCAGTGGTCCACTGGAAGACTTGGTTTACATCAATGGTCCACTGGAAGACTTGGTTTACATCAATGGTCCACTGGAAGACTTGGTTTACATCAATGGTCCACTGGAAGACTTGGTTTATATCAGTGGTCCACTGGAAGACTTGGTTTACATCAATGGTCCACTGGAAGACTTGGTTTACATCAATGGTCCACTGGAAGACTTGGTTTATATCAGTGGTCCACTGGAAGACTTGGTTTACATCAATGGTCCACTGGAAGACTTGGTTTACATCAATGGTCCACTGGAAGACTTGGTTTATATCAGTGGTCCACTGGAAGACTTGGTTTACATCAATGGTCCACTGGAAGACTTGGTTTATATCAGTGGTCCACTGGAAGACTTGGTTTACATCAATGGTCCACTGGAACACTTGGTTTACATCAATGGTCCACTGGAAGACTTGGTTTATATCAATGGTCCTCTGGAAGACTTGGTTTATATCAATGGTCCACTGGAAGACTTGGTTTATATCAATGGTCCACTGGAAGACTTGGTTTATATCAGTGTTCCACTGGAAGACTTGGTTTATATCAGTGGTCCACTGGAAGACTTGGTTTACATCAATGGTCCACTGGAAGACTTGGTTTACATCAATGGTCCACTGGAAGACTTGGTTTATATCAGTGGTCCACTGGAAGACTTGGTTTACATCAATGGTCCACTGGAACACTTGGTTTGCATCAATGGTCCACTGGAAGACTTGGTTTACATCAATGGTCCACTGGAAGACTTGGTTTATATCAGTGGTCCACTGGAAGATTTGGTTTACATCAATGGTCCACTGGAACACTTGGTTTACATCAATGGTCCACTGGAAGACTTGGTTTACATCAATGGTCCACTGGAAGACTTGGTTTATATCAGTGGTCCACTGGAAGACTTGGTTTACATCAATGGTCCACTGGAACACTTGGTTTACATCAATGGTCCACTGGAAGACTTGGTTTACATCAATGGTCCACTGGAAGACTTGGTTTATATCAGTGGTCCACTGGAAGACTTGGTTTACATCAATGGTCCACTGGAACACTTGGTTTACATCAATGGTCCACTGGAAGACTTGGTTTACATCAATGGTCCACTGGAAGACTTGGTTTATATCAGTGGTCCACTGGAAGACTTGGTTTACATCAATGGTCCACTGGAACACTTGGTTTACATCAATGGTCCACTGGAACACTTGGTTTACATCAATGGTCCACTGGAAGACTTGGTTTATATCAGTGGTCCACTGGAAGACTTGGTTTACATCAATGGTCCACTGGAAGACTTGGTTTACATCAATGGTCCACTGGAAGACTTGGTTTATATCAGTGGTCCACTGGAAGACTTGGTTTATATCAGTGGTCCACTGGAAGACTTGGTTTACATCAATGGTCCACTGGAAGACTTGGTTTACATCAATGGTCCACTGGAAGACTTGGTTTATATCAGTGGTCCACTGGAAGACTTGGTTTACATCAATGGTCCACTGGAAGACTTGGTTTACATCAATGGTCCACTGGAAGACTTGGTTTATATCAGTGGTCCACTGGAAGACTTGGTTTACATCAATGGTCCACTGGAAGACTTGGTTTATATCAGTGGTCCACTGGAAGACTTGGTTTACATCAATGGTCCACTGGAACACTTGGTTTACATCAATGGTCCACTGGAACACTTGGTTTACATCAATGGTCCTCTGGAAGACTTGGTTTATATCAGTGGTCCACTGGAAGACTTGGTTTACATCAATGGTCCACTGGAAGACTTGGTTTATATCAGTGGTCCACTGGAAGACTTGGTTTATATCAGTGGTCCACTGGAAGACTTGGTTTACATCAATGGTCCACTGGAAGACTTGGTTTACATCAATGGTCCACTTGAAGACTTGGTTTATATCAGTGGTCCACTGGAAGACTTGGTTTATATCAGTGGTCCACTGGAAGACTTGGTTTATATCAGTGGTCCACTGGAAGACTTGGTTTACATCAATGGTCCACTGGAAGACTTGGTTTACATCAATGGTCCACTGGAAGACTTGGTTTATATCAGTGGTCCACTGGAAGACTTGGTTTACATCAGTGGTCCACTGGAAGACTTGGTTTACATCAATGGTCCACTGGAAGACTTGGTTTACATCAATGGTCCACTGGAAGACTTGGTTTATATCAGTGGTCCACTGGAAGACTTGGTTTATATCAGTGGTCCACTGGAAGACTTGGTTTACATCAATGGTCCACTGGAAGACTTGGTTTACATCAATGGTCCACTGGAACACTTGGTTTACATCAATGGTCCACTGTTAAGTATAAAGACACAAGTACAACTAATGTGACATTTTACTGTAGCAACGTTTCGGTCTCCAGAAGCTTCGTCAAGCACCTTACAGCTTGACGAAACATCTGCTGTGTGTTCTTGACGAAACATCTGCTGTGTGTTCTTGACGAAACATCTGCTTTGTGTTCTTGACGAAACATCTGCTGTGTGTTCTGGACGAAACACCTGCTGTGTGTTCTTGACGAAACACCTGCTGTGTGTTCTTGACGAAACATCTGCTGTGTGTTCTTGACGAAACACCTGCTGTGTGTTCTTGACGAAACATCTGCTGTGTGTTCTTGACGAAACATCTGCTGTGTGTTCTGGACGAAACATCTGCTGTGTGTTCTTGACGAAACATCTGCTGTGTGTTCTTGACGAAACACCTGCTGTGTGTTCTTGACGAAACATCTGCTGTGTGTTCTTGACGAAACACCTGCTGTGTGTTCTTGACGAAACATCTGCTGTGTGTTCTTGACGAAACATCTGCTGTGTGTTCTGGACGAAACATCTGCTGTGTGTTCTTGACGAAACATCTGCTGTGTGTTCTGGACGAAACATCTGCTGTGTGTTCTTGACGAAACACCTGCTGTGTGTTCTTGACGAAACATCTGCTGTGTGTTCTTGACGAAACATCTGCTGTGTGTTCTGGACGAAACATCTGCTGTGTGTTCTTGACGAAACATCTGCTGTGTGTTCTTGACGAAACACCTGCTGTGTGTTCTTGACGAAACATCTGCTGTGTGTTCTTGACGAAACATCTGCTGTGTGTTCTTGACGAAACATCTGCTGTGTGTTCTTGACGAAACATCTGCTGTGTGTTCTGGAGGTTCGGGTTCAGACCCACAGATTGTGATAACGTCTTCCCAGGGTACTCTCAGGGTACTCTCAGGGTACTCTCAGGGTACTCCCAGGGTACTCTCAGGGTACTCTCAGGGTACTCTCAGGGTACTCTCAGGGTACTCTCAGGGTACTCTCAGGGTACTCTCAGGGTACTCTCAGGGTACTCTCAGGGTACTCTCAGGGTACTCCTAGGGTACTCTCAGGGTACTCCTAGGGTACTCTCAGGGTACTCTCAGAGTACTCTCAGGGTACTCCTAGGGTACTCTCAGGGTTCTCTCAGGCACCTCTCAGAGCAATTTCAGGCACCTCAGGCACTCCAGGCACCCTAGGTGCCTCAGGCACTCTCAGGGTACTTCAGGCACCCTGTGGCAATTGTCAGGCACAGTCAGGCACTCTCTGGTGGCACCCTAGGGCCCCCAGGCACCCTAGGTACCTCAGGCACTCAGTATACCTGTGGGCACTCCTAGGTACTCTCTGTGGTCCTCCCAGGCAATTCCCAGGGCACTTCAGGCAATTCCTGTGGTACCCTGTGGTACTCTCAGGTACCCTCGGGCAATTTCAGGGTACCTCAGAGTAATTTCAGGGCAATCTTGTGGTTCTCTCAGGTGTCTTCTAGGGCACTCAGGGCACCTCAGAGCACCCTGTGGCACCCCAGGCACCCTGCGGCCCCCAGGCACCTAGGCAATTCTGTGCACCCCCAGGCACCCCAGGCACCTCAGGCACTCCCAGGTACCCCCAGGCACCTCAGGGCACTCAGGCACTCCTTGTGGCACCCCAGGGCACCTCAGGGCACTTCAGGGTACTCCCAGGCACCCCAGGGCAATTCCTCAGGTACCTCAGGCAATCAGGCACCCAGGCAATTTGCCAGGCACCTCAGGCAATTTCAGGCAATTCTCTGTGGCACTCTCAGGGAACCTCAGGTACTCTCAGGGCACTCAGGGCACTCTTAGTACTTTTTCAGGTACTTCAGGGTACTCAGGGCACTCCCAAGGGCACCAGGCACCCCAGGTACCTCAGGCACCCAGGGCACCTCAGGGCACTCAGGCACCTCAGGGCACTCAGGCACCCAGGCACTTCAGTACCTCAGGTACCTGCAGGGCAATCCCAGGGTACCCCAGGCACCCCAGGCAATTCTCAGGCACTTCAGGGTACTTCAGGGTACCTCAGGCACCCAGGGCACCTCAGGCACCCCAGGTACCCCAGCACCTCAGGCACTCTCTCAGGCACCTCAGGTACCTCAGGTACCTCCCAGGGCACTCTCAGGGTACCCTAGGCAATTTCAGGCAATTTCAGGCACTTGTACCCCAGGTACTTCAGGCAATTCTGTGTACCTCAGGTACTCCCAGGTACCTCTCAGGAACTCTCAGGGTACTCTCAGGGTACCTCAGGCACCTAGGTACTCTCAGGTACCTCAGGTACCTCAGGTACTCCCAGGTACTCTGTGGTACCTCAGGTAAATTTCAGGTACCTCAGGCGCCTCAGGCAATTCTCAGGTACCTCAGGTAATTCCAGGCACTTCACAGGCAATTCTCAGGGCACTCAAGGCAGGGCACCCTACCTCAGGTACCTCAGGTACCTCAGGCAATTTCAGGGTACTTTCAGGCACTCTCAGGCAATTGTGGCAATTTCAGGTACCCCAGGGCACTTCAGGTACCTCAGGTACCTCAGGTAATTTCAGGCACCTCAGGTACTCTCAGGCACCAGGGTATTCTCAGGTACCCCCAGGTACCTCAGGCACTCAGGCACTCAGGCACCCCAGGGCACTCCCAGCACCCAGTACCCCTGCGGGCACCTCAGGCACCTCAGGCACCGTGGCACTCTCAGGCACCTCCTCAGGCACCAGGCACCAGGGCACTCCTCAGGGTACCTGTGCACCCTGAGGGCAATTCTGTGGCACTCCAGGCACCTGGAGGGCACTCCCAGGGCAATTCCCTGTGGCACTCAGGTACCTCAGGCACCCAGGTACCTCAGGGCACTCTCAGGCATCAGGCACCTCAGGCAATTTCAGGGCACTCTCAGGCAACCCAGGCACCTCAGGCAATTCTCAGGCACTTCAGGAACTCTGTGTACCAGGCAATTCTGTGGCACCCAGGTACCTCAGGTACTCTCTGCGGGCAATTTCAGGGCAATTCTCAGGTACCAGGTACTCTCAGGGTACCTCAGGGCACTCCAGGCACCTATGGCACTTCAGGTACTTCAGGCTCCCTCAGGCACCTCAGGCACCCCAGGCACCATACCCAGGCACCTCAGGTACCTCAGTACTCCCAGGCAATTCAGGGCACCCAGGTGGCACTCTGTGGCACTTTGTGGCAATCTCCCAGGCAATTCCTGTGGGTACTCCCAGGGGTACCTGTGGCACTCCAGGTACCTCAGGTACTCAGGTACCTCAGGTACTCTCAGGGTACTCTCAGGGTACTCTCAGGGTACTCCAGAAGGCTGGTGGTGTCTCACATGATCCTTGGTTATGTTATTATTCTTCAAGGCTGAGTTTGTTGACTTGACCTCTCGTGATGGACTGTGTCTTGCTTGCTGATCACTGCTGGAGAGAGAGAGAGAGAGAGAGAGAGAGAGAGAGAGAGAGAGAGAGAGAGAGAGAGAGAGAGAGAGAGAGAGAGAGAGAGAGAGAGAGAGAGCATTAATACAACAGGTTGTTGAGTCGTAATCAACGATATGGCTTTTTTCGGATGGGTGATCACAGCTGTGAGAGCGTTTGATACCTACTGATTACTTGTGTTGTATTGATTGTGAAACGAGAGAGAGAGAGAGAGAGAGAGAGAGAGAGAGAGAGAGAGAGAGAGAGAGAGAGAGAGAGAGAGAGAGAGAGAGAGAGAGAGAGAGAGAGAGAGAGAGAGAGAGAGAGAGAGAGAGAGAGAGAGAGAGAAGAGGGAGGACGTTGATATCAAGATAAGAATTCCAAAGAAGAAGGAAAGTTGTCAATAAACGATGTCACAAACGGAATAATGAATTAGGAGGAAACGACGCTAATGGGGAGAGGGAGGGAGGGAGGAAGGAAAGGAGGGAAGGAAGGAGGGAGGGAGGGAGAGAGGGAGAGTAATGGGTGTGGAAGAGACAAGTGCCCTCATCAACATCTCCAAAACACACCTCCTTCACGTCCCTCCATCACACTTGAAGTCTTTCCTTCCCAATTATAGGCCAAAAACTCCCAATAATAATAATAATAATAATAATAATACACACACACACAATAACACAATAATAATAATACACACACACACACAATAATAATATCATTATTTACTGATGGGTGAATATAGGCAACAGGTGTAAAGAAACACGCCCAGTGTTTCTACCCTGACTGGGAATCGAACCCGGACCCTCGCCGTGTGAAGTGGCAACTTTAGCCACCAGATAAAAATAACAAGAGAATAAACAAATTATTTTCATTAATAAATCTGTAAAAAAATTGGAAAAATAATCGTCAATAAAATCATGGCAATTATAGGTCCAAGAATTATAGCAAAATAATTAATTAATCTCCTTAATAAACACCGTAAATTAAGTCTTAAAGTAATCGCAGGAAAAATATAAGAAATATAATCGTAATTATTTAAGTTAGGGAAAAGAGGTATGTGAAAAAATTGAGAATTATTGAGATAATTGTTATCTTAGTCCCCCTCCCTCTCCTTCACCCCTTTACAATCTCCCCCTCTCTCTCCTCCCCTCTCCCTCCCCCTCTTTTCCTCCCTCTCTTTCCCTCTCCTTCCCCTTTTTTCCTCCCCCTTTCCCTCCTCTTTCCCTTCCCCTCTTTCCCTCCCCTCTTTCCCTCTCCCCTTCCCCTGTAAAAGGAACAAGGGGAAATAATTTCTAGAAGGCCTTTTAAATGGGGGAAGGGAGTGAGGGGATGTTAATACTGAGAGGTGAGAGGGGTGTGTGTGTGTCCCCTCTCATGGGCGGGGTGTTGGTAAACTGCGGCTTGAGAGGGGGTGGGGTAGGGGAGCGGCTTTCTCCCCTCCTCGCCCCTCCTCCCCCGCCCACGAGGGCGGCTTCCCCCGCCCACGACACGTGTCCACAGCTGTTGACGTCCCTGGTTGTGGTGGGTGGCGCGTGTAGTACACGCCACTTGAAGGGGTGGGTGGGGTGGAGGGGTGGGTGGGGTCGTTTTAGGGAGTGGGAGGAGGGAGAAAGATGGTGTAGGTGGGTGGATGAGTGGGTGGATGAGTGGGTGGGGGTGGTTGGACACGTGTGCAGATTTGTTGACTCTCCCACACCCTCTAAATACTCCCTCCTGCCCACACTACTCCGCCCCTATCCCCCACACACACCCACACCCACAACACATTCCCCAACACACCCACACCCACAATACATTCCCTCCACACACACCCACACCCACAACACATTCCCCCACACACACCCACAGCACATTCCCCCCCACACACACAACACATCCCCTACACACACACACACAAACACACACACACACACACACACACACACACACACACACACACACACACACACACACACACACACACACAACACATCCACTACACACACACACACAACACATCAATGGATCAGAGAATATCTGACAGGGAGGCAACAACGAGTCATGGACGCGACGAGGTGTCAGAGTGGGCGCCTGTGACAAGCGGGGTTCCACAGGGGTCAGTCCTAGGACCTGTGCTGTTCTTGGTATACGTGAACGACATAACGGAAGGGATAGACTCAGAAGTGTCCTTGTTTGCAGACGATGTGAAGTTAATGAGAAGAATCGAATCGGACGAGGATCAGGCAGGACTACAAAGAGACCTGGACAGACTACAAGCCTGGTCCAGCAACTGGCTCCTTGAATTTAACCCTGCCAAATGCAAAGTCATGAAGATTGGGGAAGGGCAAAGAAGACCGCAGACACAATATAGTTTAGATGGCCAAAGACTGCAAACCTCACTCAAGGAAAAAGATCTGGGGGTGAGTATAACACCGAGCATATCTCCTGAGGCGCACATCAATCAGATAACTGCTGCAGCATACGGGCGCCTGGCAAACCTACGGATAGCGTTCCGATACCTCAGTAAGGATTCGTTTAAGACTCTGTACACCATCTACGTCAGGCCCATACTGGAGTATGCAGCACCAGTTTGGAATCCACACCTAGTCAAGCACGTCAAGAAATTAGAGAAAGTGCAAAGGTTTGCAACAAGACTAGTCCCAGAGCTACGGGGATTGTCCTATGAAGAAAGGTTGAGGGAAATCGGCCTGATGACACTGGAGGCCAGGAGGGTCAGGGGAGACATGATAACGACATATAAAATACTGCGCGGAATAGACGAGGTGGACAAAGACGGGATGTTCCAGAGATGGGACACAGACACAAGAGGTCACAATTGGAAGTTGAAGACTCAGATGAATCAAAGGGATGTTAGGAAGTATTTCTTCAGTCATAGAGTAGTCAGGCCATGGAATAGCCTAGAAAGTGATGTGGTGGAGGCAGGAACCATACATAGTTTTAAGGCGAGGTATGATAGAGCTCATGGGGCAGGGAGAGAGAGGACCTAGTAGCAATCAGCGAAGAGGCGGGGCCTGGAGCTGTGACTCGACCCATGCAACCACAAATAGGTGAGTACAAATAGGTGAGTACACAAACACGCACGCACACACACACACACACACACACACACACACACACACGCACACACACACACACACACTTCCCCCCCCCCACACACACACACAACACTTCCCCCCCCACACACACACACAACACATCCCATACACACACACACACCCACAACACATCCCCTACACACACACACCAATAACACATCCTCTACACATACACACCCATAACACATCCCCTACACACACACACACACACACACACACAACACATCCCCTCCACATCCCCTCCACAACACATCCCCACAACACATCCCCACACACACACACACACACACACACACACACACACACACACACATAAACACGCACACAAACACACACGCACACACACACACACAACACTTCCCCTACCATCCACACACAACACTTCCCCCTACACACACAAAACACTTCCCCACACACACACCCACAACACATCCCCTACACACACACACCAATAACACATCCCCTACACACACACACCCATAACACATCCCCTACACACACACACACACACACACACACACAACACATCCCCTACACACACACACCAATAACACATCCTCTACACATACACACCCATAACACATCCCCTACACACACACACACACACACACACACACACACACACAACACATCCCCTCCACACACACCCACAACACATCCCCTACACACACACACACACACACACACACACACACACACACAAACACACGCACACACACACACACACACCACACACACACACACACACACACACAACACTTCCCCCCCCCACACACACAACACTTCCCCCCACACACACACCCACAACACATCCCCTACACACACACACCAATAACACATCCCCTACACACACACACACACAACACATCCCCTACTCACACACACACACACACACACACACACACACACACACACACACTCGGGGCCAGGAGCTAAGACTCGACCCCAGCAACCACAAATAGGTGAGTACACAAACACGCACACACACACACACACACACACACACACACACACACACACACACACACACACACACACACACACACACACACACACACACACACACAACACTTCCCCCCCCACACACACACAACACTTCCCCCTCACACACACCCACAACACATCCCATACACACACCCACGACACATCCCACACACACACACACACCCACAACACATCCCCTACACACACACACCAATAACACATCCCCTACACACACACACCAACAACACATCCCCTACACACACACACACACACACACACACACACACACACACACACACACACACACACACACACACGTCAACAACACATCCCCTACACACTCACACACACACACACACACACACACACGCACACACACACACACACACACACACACACACACACACACACACACACACACACACACACACACACACACACACACACACACACACACACACACACACACACACACACACACACACACACAACACATCCCCTACACACACACACAACACATCCCCTACACACACAAATACACACAACACATCCCCTACACACACACACACACACACACACACGAATGCAAAGTCATGAAGATTGGGGAGGGGCAAAGAAGACCGCAGACAGAGTATAGGCTAGGTGGACAAAGACTACAGACCTCACTCAGGGAGAAAGACCTTGGGGTGACCATAACACCGAGCACATCACCGGAGGCACACATCAACCAAATAGCTGCTGCAGCATACGGGCGCCTGGCAAACCTGAGAATAGCGTTCCGATACCTTAATAAGGAATCGT
This sequence comes from Cherax quadricarinatus, assembly GCF_038502225.1. NCBI lineage: Eukaryota > Metazoa > Arthropoda > Malacostraca > Decapoda > Parastacidae > Cherax > Cherax quadricarinatus. Next base: position 7,951,576 of record NC_091349.1, read on the forward strand.
TCAAGACACTGTACACTGTGTATGTTAGGCCCATACTGGAGTATGAAGCACCAGTCTGGAAGCCACACCTGGTCAAGCACGTCAAGAAGTTAGAGAAAGTACAAAGGTTTGCAACAAGGCTAGTCCCAGAGCTCAGGGGAATGTCGTACGAGGAAAGGTTGAGGGAAATCGGACTGACGACACTGGAGGACAGAAGGGTCAGGGGAGACATGATAACGACATACAAGATACTGCGGGGAATAGACAAGGTGGACAGAGATAGGATGTTCCAGAGAGGGGACACAGGGACAAGGGGTCACAACTGGAAGCTGAAGACTCAGACGAGTCACAGGGACGTTAGGAAGTATTTCTTCAGTCATAGAGTCGTCAGGAAGTGGAATAGCCTAGCAAGTGAAGTAGTGGAGGTAGGAACCATACACAGTTTTAAGAAGAGGTATGACAAAGCTCAAGAAGCAGAGAGGGAGAGGACCTAGTAGCGATCAGTGAAGAGGCGGGACCAGGAGATGAGTCTCGACCCTGCAACCACAATTATGTGAGTACAATTATGTGAGTACACACACACACACACACACACACACACACACACACACACACACACACACACACAACACATCCCCTACACACACAAATACACACAACACATCCCCTACACACACACACACACACACACACACACACACACACACACACACACACGTCAAGCACGTCAAGAAATTAGAGAAAGTGCAAAGGTTTGCAACAAGACTAGTCCCAGAGCTACGGGGATTGTCCTACGAAGAAAGGTTGAGGGAAATCGGCCTGATGACACTGGAGGCCAGGAGGGTCAGGGGAGACATGATAACGACATATAAAATACTGCGCGGAATAGACGAGGTGGACAAAGACGGGATGTTCCAGAGATGGGACACAGACACAAGAGGTCACAATTGGAAGTTGAAGACTCATATGAATCAAAGGGATGTTAGGAAGTATTTCTTCAGTCATAGAGTAGTCAAGCCGGGGAATAGCCTACAAAGTGTAGTAGTGGAGGCGGGAACCATACATAGTTTTAAGGCGAGGTATGATAAAGCTCATGGAGCAGGGAGAGAGAGGACCTAGTAGCAATCAGTGAAGAGGCGGGGCCAGGAGCTATGACTCGACCCCTGCAACCACAAATAAGTGAGTACAAATAGGTGAGTACACACACAACACATCCCCTACACACACAAATACACACAACACATCCCCTACACACACACCCACAACACATCCCCTACACACACACACCCACAACACATCACCTACACACACACACCCACAACACATCCCCTACACACACACACAACACATCCCCTACACACAACACATCCCCCACACACACACAACACATCCCCACCCCACACACACACAACACATCCCCACACACACACACCCACAACACATCCCCACACACACACAACATATCCCCCCACACACACAACACATCCCCTACACACACACACACAACACATCCTCACACACACACCCACAACACAGCCTCTACACACGCACACACGCACACACACAACACATCCCCCACCACACACAACACATTCCCCCACACACCCACAACACATCCCCTACACACACACACACCCACAACACATCCCCAACACACACGCACACACACACGCACAACACACACAACATATCCCCAACACACACGCACACACACACGCACAACACACACAACATATCCCCTACACACACGCACACACACACAAAACACATCCCCTACATACACACACACACCCACAACACATACCCTACACACACGCACACACACACACACAAACACACACACACACTCAACACACACACACAAACACACACACACACACACACACACTCACACACACACACACTCACAAACACACACACACACACACACACACACACACTCACAAACACACACACACACACACACACACACACACACACACACACACACACACCCACAACACATCCCCTGCACACACACACCCACAACACATCCACCACACACACCCACAACACATCTCCTACACACACACACACCCACAACACATCCCTTACACACACACACACAAAACACATTCCCCTACACACACCCACAACACATCCCCCACACACACACATCCACAACACATCCCCTATACAAATACCCACAACACATCCCCCTACACACACCCGCAACACATCCTCCACACACACACATACACCCACAACACACACACACAACACACACACACACACACACACACACACACACACACACACACACACACACACACACACACACACACACACATCATCACACAACACACAACACACAAACACACACACACACACACTCACACACACACACACACACACACACACACACACACACACACACACACATACACACACACACACACACACACACACACACACACACACACACGCACACACACACACACACACACACACACACACACACACACACACACACACACACACACACACACACACACACACACACACACACACACACACACACACACACACTCAGACAGGATGTTCCAGAGATGGGACATAGAAACAAGGGGTCACAGTTGGAAGTTGAAGACCCAAATGAGTCAAAGGGATGTTAGGAAGTATTTCTTCAGCTACAGAGTTGTTAGGAATTGGAATAGTTTGGCAAAGTGATGTAGTGGAGGCAGGAACCATACATAATTTTAAGACGAGGTACGATAAAGCTCATGGAGCAGGGAGGGAGGGAGGACCCAGTAGCGGTCAGTGAAGAGGCGGGGCCAGGAGATGAGTCTCGACCCCTGCAACCACAATTAGGCGAGTACACGCACACACACACTAGAGGTGGCACTGTTCTCTTTTGGCACTGTTTTTAATTGGCACTGTTTTTCCTTGGCACTGTTCTCACTTGGCACTGTTCTTCCTGGGCACTGTTCTTCCTGGGTACTGTTCTTCCTGGGCACTGTTCTTCCTGGGCAATGTTCTTCCTGGGTACTGTTCTTCCTGGGCACTGTTCTTCCTGGGCACCGTTCTTCCTTGGGTACTGTTCTTCCTGGGTACTGTTCTTCCTGGGCACTGTTCTTCCTGGGTACTGTTCTTCCTGGGCACTGTTCTTCCTGGGCACTGTTCTTCCTGGGCACTGTTCTTCCTGGGCACTGTTCTTTCTTGGCACTGTTCTTCCTGGGTACTGTTCTCCCTTAACTCTGTTCTTCCTGGGTACTGTTCTCCCTTAACACTGCTCTTCCTGGGCACTGTTCTTCCTGGGCACTGTTCTCCCTTGGCACTGTTCTTCCTGGGCACTGTTCTTCCTAGGCACTGTTCTCCCTTGGCACTGTTCTTCCTGGGGACTGTTCTCCCTTAACACTGCTCTTTTTGGGCACTGATCTTCCTGGGCACTGTTCTTCCTGGGCACTGTTAATCCTTGGTACTGTTCTCCATTGGCAATGTTATTCCTTGGCACTATTTTTCCTTGGCACTGTTCGTCTTTTGCACTGTTCTTCCTGGGCACTATTTTCTCTTTGTACAGATCTTCCTTGGCACTGTGTTTTCCCTTGGCACTGTTCTTCCTCGACATTGTTCTCCCTTGCCACTGTTTTTACGGGGCACTGTTCTCCCCTTCCACTGATCTTCCTTGGCACTGTTCTCCCTGCGCACTGTTATCCCTTGGCACTGTTCTCCCTGGGCACGGTAATCCCTTGACACTGTTCTTCTTGCGCACGGTTATCCCTTGGCACTGTTCCCCCTGCGCACGGTTATCCCTTGGCACTGTTCTCCCTGCGCACGGTTATCCCTTGGCACTGTTCTCGATGGGCACGGTTATCCCTTGGCACTGTTCTCCCTGGGCACGGTTATCCCTTGGCACTGTTCTCCCTGGGCAAGGTTATCCTTTGGCACTGTTCTTCCTGGGCACTGTTCTTCCTGGGTACTGTTCTTCCTGGGCACTGTTCTTCCTGGGCACTGTTCTTCCTGGGTACTGTTCTTCCTGGGCACTGTTCTTCCTGGGCACCGTTCTTCCTGGGTACTGTTCTTCCTGGGTACTGTTCTTCCTGGGCACTGTTCTTCCTGGGTACTGTTCTTCCAGGGTACTGTTCTTCCTGGGCACTGTTCTTCCTGGGTACTGTTCTTCCTGGGTACTGTTCTTCCTGGGCACTGTTCTTCCTGGGTACTGTTCATCCTGGTACTGTTCTTCCTGGGCACTGTTCTTCCTGGGTACTGTTCGTCCTGGGCACTATTCTTCCTGGGAACTGTTCTTTCTGGGTACTGTTCTTCCTGGGTACTGCTCTTCCTGGGCACTGTTCTTCCTGGGTACTGTTCTTCCTGGGTACTGTTCTTCCTGGGCACTGTTCTTCCTGGGCACTGTTCTTCCTGGGTACTGTTCTTCCTGGGTACTGTTCTTCCTGGGCACTGTTCTTCCTGGGTACTGTTCTTCCTGGGTACTGTTCTTCCTGGGTACTGTTCTTCCTGGGCACTGTTCTTCCTGGGTACTGTTCTTCCTGGGTACTGTTCTTCCTGGGCACTGTTCTTCCTGGGCACTGTTCTTTCTGGGTACTGTTCTTCCTGGGTACTGTTCTTCATGGGTACTGTTCTTCCTGGGTACTGTTCTTCCTGGGTACTGTTCTTCCTTAGCACTGTTCTTCCTGGGCACTGTTCTTCCTGGGTACTGTTCTTCCTGGGCACTGTTCTTCCTGGGCACTGTTCTTCCTGGGCACTGTTCTTCCTGGGCACTGTTCTTCCTGGGTACCGTTCTTCCTGGGTACTGTTCTTCCTGGGCACTGTTCTTCCTGGGTACTGTTCTTCCTGGGTACTGTTCTTCCTGGGTACTGTTCTTCCTGGGTACTGTTCTTCCTGCTCACTGTTCTTCCTGGGCACTGTTTTTTCTGGGCACTGTTCTTCCTTAGCACTGTTCTTCCTGGGTACTGTTCTTCTTGGGCACTGTTCTTCCTGGGCACTGTTCTTCCTGGGCACTGTTCTTCCTGGGCACTTTTCTTCCTTGGCACTGTTCTTCCTGGGCACTGTTCTTCCTGGGTACTGTTCTTCCTGGGCACTGTTCTTCCTGGGCACTGTTCTTCCTGGGCACTGTTCTTCCTGGGTACTGTTCTTCCTGGGTACTGTTCTCCCTTAACACTGCTCTTCCTGGGCACTGTTCTTCCTGGGCACTGTTCTTCCTGGGTACTGTTCTCCCTTAACACTGCTCTTCCTGGGCACTGTTCTTCCTGGGCACTGTTCTTCCTGGGCACTGTTCTTCCTGGGCACTGTTCTTCCTTGGCACTGTTCTTCCTGGGTACTGTTCTCCTGGGTACTGTTCTCCCTTAACACTGCTCTTCCTGAGCAATGTTCTTCCTGGGCACTGTTCTCCCTTGGCACTGTTCTTCCTGGGCACTGTTCTTCCTGGGCACTGTTCTCCCTTGGCACTGTTCTTCCTGGGCACTGTTCTTCCTGGGGACTGTTCTCCCTTAACACTGCTCTTCCTGGGCACTGTTCTCCCTTGGCACTGTTCTTCCTGGGCACTGTTCTTCCTGGGGACTGTTCTCCCTTAACACTGCTCTTCCTGGGCACTGTTCTTCCTGGGCACTGTTCTTCCTGGGCACTGTTAATCCTTGGTACTGTTCTCCATTGGCAATGTTATTCCTTGGCACTATTCTTCCTTGGCACTGTTCTTCCTGGGCACTGTTCTTCCTGGGCACTGTTCTCCCTTGGCACTATTCTTCCTTGGCACTGTTCGTCTTTTGCACTGTTCTTCCTGGGCACTATTTTCTCTTGGTGCAGATCTTCCTTGGCACTGTGTTTTCCCTTGGCACTGTTCTTCCTCGACATTGTTGTCCCTTGCCACTGTTTTTACTGGGCACTGTTCTCCCCTGCCACTGATCTTCCTTGGCACTGTTCTCCCTGCGCACTGTTATCCCTTGGCACTGTTCTCCCTGGGCACGGTAATCCCTTGACACTGTTCTCGATGGGCACGGTTATCCCTTGGCACTGTTCTCCCTGGGCACGGTTATCCCTTGGCACTGTTCTCCCTGGGCACGGTTATCCTCTGGCACTGTTCTCCCTCTTTTTAGACCCCTTCCTATCTCTTCCTATCCCTCCCTAACTCCTCTCCCTCCATAGACGTCTCCACTTTCCTTTCATTTCTCTCTCTCTCCTCCCTTTCCTACATACCTTTCTCCCTTTTTCCCTCCTCTCATCCTTAAGTCCTTAACCCCTCTCTCCCTCCTTCTCTCCCTCCCTCCTTCCCTCCCACCCTCCTTCTCTCCCTCCCTCCTTTCCTCCCTCCCTCCCACCCTCCTTCTCTCCCTCCTTCCCTCCCACCCTCCTTCACTCCCACCATCCCTCCCTCCCTCCCTCCCTCCCTCCCTCCCTCCCTTCCTCCCTCCCGCAGGGTGTTTACATCGAGTCAACAGTTATGCTCAATTTCCCTTGATTAGATTTAAGTAAAGAGAATAAAATTATTACTGGTCCGTACTGGTCTGTACTGGTCTGTGTTGGTCTGTACTGGTCTGCACTGTCTGTGCTGATCTGTACTGGTCTGTACTGGTCTGTACTGGTCTGTACTGGTCTGTATTGGTCTGTACTGGTCTGTACTGGTCTGTGCTGATCTGTTCTGGTCTGTGCTGATCTGTACTGGACTATACTGGTCTGTACTGGTCTGTATTGGTCTGTACTGGTCTGTACTCGTCTGTACTGGTCTGTGCTGATCTGTTCTGGTCTGTGCTGATCTGTACTGGACTATACTGGTCTGTACTGGTCTGTATTGGTCTGTACTGGTCTGTACTGGTCTGTGCTGATCTGTTCTGGTCTGTGCTGATCTGTACAGGACTATACTGGTCTGTACTGGTCTGTACTGGTCTGTGCTGATCTGTTCTGGTCTGTACTGGTCTGTACTGGACTATACTGGTCTGTACTGGTCTGTATTGGTCTGTACTGGTCTGTACTGGTCTGTACTGGTCTGTGCTGATCTGTTCTGGTCTGTGCTGATCTGTACTGGACTATACTGGTCTGTACTGGTCTGTATTGGTCTGTACTGGTCTGTACTGGTCTGTACTGGTCTGTATTAACCTGCACCGGTCTGTACTGGTCTGTACTGGTCCGCATTGGTCTGTACTGGTCTGTGCTGGCATCTACTGCTCAGTACTGGTCTCTACTGCTCTGTGCTGGTCTGTACTGGTCTGTACTGGTCTGTACTGGTCTGTACTGGTCCGTACTAGTCTGTACTGGTCTGTACTGGTCTGTACTAACCTGTACTGGCCCGTACTGGTCTGTACTGTCCGTACTGGTCTATACTGGTCTGTACTGGTCCGTACTAGTTTGTACTGGTCTGTACTGGTCTGTACTAATCTGTACTGGCCCGTACTGGTCTGTACAGTCCGTACTGGTCTCTACTGGTCTGTACTGGTCCGTACTAGTCTGTACTGGTCTGTACTGGTCTGTACTGGTCTGTACTTGTCTGTACTGGTCTGTGCTTGTCTGCACTGGTCTGTACTGGTCTGTACTGGTCTGTACTGGTCTGCGTTGGTCTGTACTGGTCTGTACTGGTCTGTACTGGTCTGTACTGGTCTGTATTAGCCTGCACAAGTCTGTACTGGTCTGTACTGGTCTATACTGGTCTGTGCTGGTCTGTACTGGTCTCTAGTGGTCTCTACTGGTGTGTATTAGCCTGCACCGATCTGTACTGGTCTGTACTGGTCCGTGCTGGTCTCTACTGCTCTGTCCTGGTATGTACTGGTCTGTGCTGGTCTGTAATGGTCTGTACTGGTCTGTACTGGTCTGTATTGGTGTGTAATGGTCTGTACTGGTCTGCACTGGTCCTTACTTGTCTGTACTGGTCTGTACTGGTCCGTACTAGTCTGTACTGGTCTGTTCTGTTCTGTACTGGTCTGTACTGGTCTATACTGGTCTGTACGGTTCTGTATTGGTCTCTACTGGTCTATACTGGTCTGTACTGGTCCGTACTGGTCTGTGCCGGTCTGCACTGGTCCGTACTGGTCTGTACTGGTCTGTACTGCTCTCTACTGGTCTATACTGGTTTGTACTGGTCCGTACTGGTCTGTACTGGTCTGCACTGGTCCGTACTGGTCTGTACTGGTCTGTACTGGTCTGTATTGGTGTGTAATGGTCTGTACTGGTCTGCACTGGTTCTTACTTGTCTGTACTGGTCTGTACTGGTCCGTACTAGTCTGTACTGGTCTGTTCTGTTCTGTACTGGTCTGTACTGGTCTATACTGGTCTGTACTGTTCTGTACTGCTCTCTACTGGTCTATACTGGTTTGTACTGGTCCGTACTGGTCTGTACTGGTCTGCACTGGTCCGTACTGGTCTGTACTGGTCTGCACTGGTCCGTACTAGTCTGTACTGGTCTGTTCTGTTCTGTACTGGTCTGTACTGGTCTATACTGGTCTGTACTGTTCTGTATTGGTCTCTACTGGTCTATACTGGTCTGTACTGGTCCGTACTGGTCTGTGCCGGTCTGCACTGGTCCGTACTGGTCTGTACTGGTCTGCACTGGTCCGTACTAGTCTGTACTGGTCTGTTCTGTTCTGTACTGGTCTGTACTGGACTATACTGGTCTGTACTGATCTATACTCGTCTGTACTGCTCTGTATTAGCGTGCACAGGTCTGTACTGGTCTGTACTGGTTGGTACTGGTTAGTACTGGTCCGTACTCGTCCGTACTGGTCCCTACTAGTCTCTACTGGTCTTTACTGGTCTGTACTGGTCTTTATTGGTCTCTACTGCTCTGTATTGGTCTCTACTGGTCTGTATTAGCCTGCACAGGTTTGTACTGTTCTGTACTGGTCTCTACTGGTCTCTTCTGGTCTGTATTAGCCTGCACCGGTCTGTACTGTTTTGAACTGGTCTCTATTGGTCTTTATTAGCCTCCACCGGTCTGTACTGGTCTGTACAGGTCTGTACTGCTCTGTACTGGTCTGTGCTGGTATCTACTGCTCAGTACTGGTCTGTGCTGGTCTGTATTGGTCTGTACTGGTCTGAATTAGCCTGCACCAGTCTGTACTGGTATGTATTAGTCTATACTGGTCTGTACTGGTCTGCACTGGTCTGCTCTGGTCTGTACTGGTCTGTGCTGGCTGCACTGGTCTGTACTGGTCTGTACTGGTCTGTACTGGTCCGTGCTGGTCTGTACTCGTCTGTACTGGCCTGTATTAACCTGCACCAGTCTGTACTGGTCTGTACTGGTCTGTGCTGGTCTGTACTGGTCTCTACTGGTGTTTAATGGCCTGTATTAGCCTGCACCGGTCTGTACTGGTCTGTAATGGTCCGCACTTCTCTGTACTGGTCTCTACTGCTCTGTCCTGGTCTGTACTGGTCTGTGCTGGTCTGTACTGGTCTGTACTGGTCTGTACTGGTCTGTACTGGTCTGTATTGGTCCGTAGTAGTCTGTACTGGTCTGTACTGCTCTGTGTTTGTCCGTACTGGTCTGCACTGGACTGTATTAGCCTGCACAGGTCTGTACTGGTCTGTACTGCTCTGTGTTTGTCCGCACTGGTCTGTACTGGACTGTATTAGCCTGCACAGGTCTGTACTGGTCTGTACTGGGTCGTACTGGTCCGTACTGATCCGTACTCGTCCGTACTGGTCCCTACTAGTCTGTACTGGTCTTTACTGGTCTGTACTGGTCTGTATTGGTTCGTACTGGTCTGCATTGGTCTGTACTGGTCTGTACTGGTCCGTACTGGTCCGTACTTGTCTGTACTGGTCTGTGCTACTCTGTGTATGT
>NC_091349.1:7968817-8026317 GCF_038502225.1 Cherax quadricarinatus
GAGGTTGTCACTGAGGGGTTGTCACTGAGGGGTTGTCACTGAGGGGTTGTCACTGAGGGGTTGTCACTGAGAGGTTGTCACTGAGGGGTTGTCACCGAGGGGTTGTCACTGAGGGGTTGTCACTGAGGGGTTGTCACTGAGGGGTTGTCACTGAGGGGTTGTCACTGAGAGGTTGTCACTGAGGGGTTGTCACTGAGGGGTTCTCACTGAGGGGTTGTCACTGAGAGGTTGTCAGTGAGAGGTTGTCACTGAGGGGCTGTCACTGAGGGGTTGTCACTGAGGGGTTGTCACTGAGGGATTGTCAGCGAGAGGTTGTCACTGAGGGGTTGTCACTGAGGGGTTGTCACTGAGGGGTTGTCAGTGAGAGGTTGTCAGTGTGAGGTTGTCACTGAGGGGTTGTCACTGAGGGGTTGTCACTGAGGGGTTGTCACTGAGGGGTTGCCACTGATGGGTTGTCACTGAGAGGTTGTCACTGAGGGGTTGTCACTGATGGGTTGTCACTGAGGGGTTGTCACTGAGGGGTTGTCACTGAGAGGTTGTCACTGAGGGGTTGCCACTGATGGGTTGTCACTGAGAGGTTGTCACTGAGAGGTTGTCACTGAGTGGTTGTCACTGAGGGGTTGTCACTGAGGGGTTGTCACTGAGGGGTTGTCACTGAGGGGTTGTCAAAAGAAACTTTTGAAAAGAAAGAATAAGGAGGAATAATGAGGAAAGGGAAGAGGAAGAATAAGGAAGAGGAGGAAGGAGGAGGGAGGGAGGGAGAGAAGGAGGGAAGGAAGGAGGGAGTGCCACGATGCCTTCAATTCCCTCCTTCCTTCTGATAGTCTCAAATTTCACCACTCTATTGGCTCGTCCTCTCTCTCTCTCTCTCTCTCTCTCTCTCTCTCTCTCTCTCTCTCTCTCTCTCTCTCTCTCTCTCTCTCTCTCTCTCTCTCTTTTTTTTTTTTTTTTTTTTTTTTTTTTATTTTTTTTTTTTACACAGGGTTTGACAAGGTTAAGGATCCCTAGCTTTATTGACAGCTATATTACAGGTTAAGGATTCCTAACTTTATTGGCAAGCTAAGAGCTGTTACCTACATCAGCTCATTTGAAAGCATTTTTATTGTTAAGAGACATACAAGTAGGGAACAGGATGAAGTTGGAGCCATCTGTGGGACAGCATTTTCATTTGATCAACTGACTTTATCTCGTTGACATCATTATGCTGTACGAATGTGTTCCATACTCGAGTCATCCTGGGTATGTATGATCTCAGATGGAGTGATGTTCTGGAGAAGGGTACAGCCAGAGTGAAGTTGCTGCTTTCTGCCCGTCTTGTGGCATAAAAGCTTGTTTCACGCTGTCCTCGAAGTGGATCCAAGTGTGGTATTTTGACAATATTGGCCTTGTACATAACAGTAAGGCCACCCACATCCCTCCTATGTTGAAGGCTCTGCTGAAATGGCAGATCTATCCAGGATGGGTCCAGGCGAGAGATGATACGTCTTGCTCTGTTCTCTACTCTGTCAAGCAGTCGCAGATGAGAGGGGGGGCAGGCAAACCAAGAAAGTGGAGCATACTCAAGGTGTGAGCGTACTTGTGCCTCGTACAGGATCTTGCAACCCCTACTGTCAAGCAGATGCGAGATACGGCGAAGTGCTGTAAGCTTCCTGGCTGCCTTGTTTTGCAAGATTTACAACATGGTTCTTCATGGTTAGTTTGGAGTCAAATTTCACCCCAAGGATATCAACTTCTTCTCCAGGTGCCAACATCCTCCCATTCATCCTTACTTCTGCACCAGCATTACCATCATGGTGCCTAGAGACGATCATCATTTGCGTTTTCTCAGGTGCAAATGTTACTTGCCATCTATTTCCCCAAGCTGATATAGCTCTCAGCTGGTGATTGATGTAGCTTAGAGCAGCTGGCATTTCTTCTCTCTCTCTCTCTCTCTCTCTCTCTCTCTCTCTCTCTCTCTCTCTCTGTTTCTCTGTCTCTGTTTTTCTCTCTCGTCTGGGGACTGACCCCCAATAATCTCTGCATTAAAGAAGTATCAGTCCTACTGATCTTGCAGTTCCAGTTGTGCATTGTCAAATTAATTGAGTGTTAAGTAATAAAGATCGGCTGGACCGGAAGTGGTGACGGTCCTGGACCAGATTCAGTCAGGCTTACAAACGGTGCCAGACAGTGGAATACTGACTGTTCAACTTCTCCTTTACTACTCTGATCTCCTTCTCTACTTGTTGTTGTTGTTGTTGTTGTTGTTGTTATTGTTCTTCTTCTTTTTCTTCTTCTTCTTCTTCTTTTCCTTCTTCTTCTTCTTCTTCTTCCTCCTCCTCCTACTCCTCTTCCTCTTCCTTCATGACCTTGCCATATTAAAACTTGGTGATGTGAATGTGACCTCGTCATCTTCCAGTCATCTTCCAGTCAGTCATCTTCCAGTCATCTTCCAGTCATCTTCCAGTCAGTCATCTTCCAGCCATCTTCCAGTCATCTTCCAGCCATCTTCCAGTCATCTTCCAGTCAGTCATCTTCCAGTCATCTTCCAGTCAGTCATCTTCCAGTCATCTTCCAGTCATCTTCCAGCCATCTTCCAGTCAGTCATCTTCCAGTCATCTTCCAGTCATTTTCCAGTCAGTCATCTTCCAGTCATTTTCCAGTCAGTCATCTTCCAGTCATCTTCCAGTCATCTTCCAGCCATCTTCCAGTCAGTCATCTTCTAGTCATCTTCCAGTCAGCCATCTTCCAGTCATCTTCCAGTCATCTTCCAGTCAGTCATCTTCCAGTCAGCCATCTTCCAGTCAGCCTTCTTCCAGCCATCTTCCAGTCAGCCATCTTCCAGTCAGCCTTCTTCCAGCCATCTTCCAGTCAGCCATCTTCCAGTCATCTTCCAGTCATTTTCCAGTCATCTTCCAGCCATCTTCCAGTCATCTTCCAGTCAGTCATCTTCCAGTCAGCCATCTTCCAGTCATCTTCCAGCCATCTTCCAGTCATCTTCCAGTCAGTCATCTTCCAGTCAGCCATCTTCCAGCCATCTTCCAAGGTTATGTCTTACCTTAACCAGTATACTCATTGTTGTGTTGGTCAGAATTCATCAACATTCAGTGAATGTTGATGTTTGTTATGCAACAGAGACATTCTCCACTACGACAACTTCAACAACAACGACAGTTACACCACCACTATCACTACCAACAACAATAACACCACCACCAACAACAACCACAGCTAGCAACAACAATCTACAGCACCACCACCACTACCAACAACAATCTACAACAACACTACCACCACCACCACTACCAACAACAATCTACAACAACACTACCACTACCAACAACAATCTACAACAAAACTACCATTACTCACAAGAATCTACAACAACACTACCACCACCACTGCCAACAATAATCTACAACAACACTACCACAACCACTACCAACAACAATCTATAACAACATCTACCACCAAAAACCACCATCAACAACCACCACCATTACCAACAACAACTACCACCATCAAAACAACCACTACCACCACCACCACCACTACCAACAACAATCTACAACACTACTACCACCAACAACCACCACCACCAACAACCACCATTACCACCACTTCACCCACTTCTAATAACCCCCATTATTAATCACTTTCTGTTAATCACCTTACACACGCTATACAGTTTGTAAGTAATGAGGCGAAATGTCTCTCTTACCTGGTATTAAGTACTTAACGTTCAGCACTTAGTAATTAGGTGAGTTTCAAGCCCTAATTAATCTCATTACTAATTAACTATAGTAACTACGTGAGCATTTCTGGTCATACATGGTTATGTAGTTGGTAATTAGGAGCTTATAGACAGGGCTCAGCAGATGGTAATTAGGAGCATATAGACAGGGTTCAGTAGATGGTAATTAGGAGCATATCGACAGGGTTCAGTAGATGGTAATTAGGAGCATATAGACAGGGTTCAGTAGATGGTAATTAGGAGCATATTGACAGGGTTCAGTAGATGGTAATTAGGAGCATATAAAAAGTTCGGTAGATGGTAATTAGGAGCATATAGACAGGGTTCTGTAGATGGTAATTAGGAGCATCTACACAGGGTTCTGTAGATGGTAATTAGGAGCATATAGACAGGGTTCAGTAGATGGTAATTAGGAGCATATAGACAGGGTTCAGTAGATGGTAATTAGGAGCATATAGAAAGTTCTGTAGATGGTAATTAGGAGCATATAGACAGGGTTCTGTAGATGGTAATTAGGAGCATATAGACAGGGTTCTATAGATGGTAATTAGGAGCAAATAGACAGGGTCCAGTAGATGGCAATTAAGAGCATATAGACAGGGTTCAGTAGATAGTAATTAGGAGCATATAGACAGGGTTCAGTGGATGGTAATTAGGAGCACATAGACAGGGTTCAGTAGATGGTAATTAGGAGCATATAGACAGGGTTCAGTAGATGGTAATAAGGAGCATATAGACAGGGTTCAGTAGATGGTAATTAGGAGCATATAGACAGAGTTCAGTAGATGGTAATTAGGAGCATATAGACAGGGTTCAGTAGATGGTAATTAGGAGCATATAGACAGGGTTCAGTAGATGGTAATTAGGAGCATATAGACAGGGCTCAGTAGATGGTAATTAGGAGCATATAGACAGGGTTCAGTAGATGGTAATTAGGAGCATATAGACATGGTTTAGTAGATGGTAATTAGGAGCATATAGACAAGCTTCTGTAGATGGTAATTAGGAGCATATAGACAGGGTTCTGTAGATGGTAATTAGGAGCATATAGACAGGGTTCTGTAGATGGTAATTAGGAGCATATAGTCAGGGTTCTGTAGATGGTAATTAGGAGCATATAGACAGGGTTCTGTAGATGGTAATTAGGAGTATATAGACAGGGTTCTGTAGATGGTAATTAGGAGCATATAGACAGGGTTCAGTAGATGGCAATTAGGAACATATAGACAGGGTTCTGTAGATGGTAATTAGGAGCATATAGACATGGTTCAGTAGATGGTAATTAGGAGCATATAGTCAGGGTTCTGTAGATGGTAATTAGGAGCATATAGACAGGGTTCTGTAGATGGTAATTAGGAGCATATAGACAGGGTTCTGTAGATGGTAATTAGGAGCATATAGACAGGGTTCAGTAGATGGCAATTAGGAGCATATAGACAGGGTTCAGTAGATGGTAATTAGGAGCATATAGACAGGGTTCAGTAGATGGTAATTAGGAGCATATAGACAGGGTTCTGTAGATGGTAATTAGGAGCATATAGACAGGGTTTAGTAGATGGTAATTAGGAGCATATAGACAGAGTTCAGTAGATGGTAATCAGGAGCATATAGACAGGGTTTAGTAGATGGTAATTAGGAGCATATAGACAGGGTTCAGTAGATGGTAATTAGGAGCATATAGATAGGGTTCGGTAGATGGTAATTAGGAGCATACAGACAGGGTTCAGTAGATGGTAATTAGGAGCATATAGACAGGGTTCAGTAGATGGTAATTAGGAGCATAAAGACAGGGTTCTGAAGATGGTAATTAGGAGCATATAGACAGGGTTCTGTAGATGGTAATTAGGAGCATATAGACAGGGTTCAGTAGATGGTAATTAGGAGCAAATAGTCAGGGTTCTGTAGATGGCAATTAGGAGCATATAGACAGGGTTCTGTAGATGGTAATTAGGAGCATACAGAAAGGGTTCTGTAGATGGTAATTACGACCATATAGACATGGTTCAGTAGATGGCAATTAGGAGCATATAGACAGGGTTCGGTAGATGGTAATTAGGAGCATATAGACAGGGTTCAGTAGATGGTAATTAAGAGCATATAGACAGGGTTCAGTAGATGGTAAATAGGAGCATATAGACAGGGCTCTGTAGATGGTAATTAGGAGCATATAGACAGGGTTCAGTAGGTGGTAATTAGAAGCATATAGACAAGGTTCTGTAGATCGTAATTAGGAGCATATAGACAGGGTTTAGTAGATGGTAATTAGGAGCATATAGACAGGGTTCTGTAGATGATAATTAAGAGCATATAGACAGAGTTCAGTAGATGGCAATTAGGAGCATATAGATAGGGTTCAGTAGATGGTAATTAGGAGCATATAGACAGGGTTCAGTAGATGGTAATTAGGAGCATATAGACAGTGTTCAGTAGATGGTAATTAGGAGCATATAGACAGGGTTCTGTATATGGTAATTAGGAGCATATAGACAGGGTTCAGTAGATGATAATTAGGAGCATATAGACAGGGTTCAGTAGATGGTAATTAGGAGCATATAGAAAGTTCTGTAGATGGTAATTAGGAGCATATAGACAGGGTTCTGTAGGTGGTAATTAGGAGCATCTAGACAAGGTTCAGTAGATAGCAATTAGGAGCATATAGACAGGGTTCAGTAGATGGTAATTAGGAGCATATAGAAAGTTCTGTAGATGGTAATTAGGAGCATGTAGACAGGGTTCAGTAGATGGTAATTAGGAGCATATAGACAGGGTTAAGTAGATGGTAATTAGGAGCATATAGACAGGGTTCAGTAGATGGTAATTAGGAGCATATAGAAAGTTCTGTAGAAGATAATTAGGAGGATATAGACAGGGTTCTGTAGATGGTAATTAGGAGCATCTAGACAGGGTTCAGTAGATGGTAATTAGGAGTATATAGACAGGGTTCAGTAGATGGTAATTAGGAGCATATAGACAGGGTTCAGTAGATGGTAATTAGGAGCATATAGACAGGGTTCAGTAGATGATAATTAGGAGCATATTGACAGAGTTCAGTAGATGGTAATTAGGAGCATATAGACAGAGTTCAGTAGATGGTAATTAGGAGCATATAGACAGGGTTCAGTAGATGGTAATTAGGAGCATATAGACAGAGTTCAGTAGATGGTAATTAGGAGCATATAGACAGAGTTCAGTAGATGGTAATTAGGAGCATATAGATAGGGTTCAGTAGATGGTAATTAGGAGCATATAGACAGAGTTCAGTAGATGGTAATTAGGAGCATATAGACAGGGTTCAGTAGATGGTAATTAGGAGCATATAGACAGAGTTCAGTAGATGGTAATTAGGAGCATATAGACAGGGTTCAGTAGATGGTAATTAGGAGCATATAGACAGAGTTCAGTAGATGGTAATTAGGAGCATATAGACAGGGTTCAGTAGATGGTAATTAGGAGCATATAGACAGGGTTCAGTAGATGGTAATTAGGAGCATATAGACAGAGTTCAGTAATTCTTCATCTTATTCTTCTTTGCCTCTTCCTCCTGATGTGTGTGTGTGTGTGTGTGTGTGTGTGTATGTGTGTGTATGTGTGTGTGTGTGTATGTGCGTATGTGCGTGTGTGTGTGTGTGTGTGTGTGTGTGTGTGTGTGTGTGTGTGTGTGTATGTGTGTGCGTATGTGCGTGTGTGTGTATGTGTGTGCGTTTGCGTGTGTGTGTGTGTGTGTGTGTGTGTGTGTGTGTGTGTGTGTGTGTGTGTGTGTGTGTGCGTATGTTTACTCACCTAGTTGAGGTTGCGGGGGTCGAGTCCGAGCTCCTGGCCCCGCCTCTTCACTGATCGCTACTAGGTCACTCCCTGAGCCGTGAGCTTTATCATACCTCTGCTTAAAGGTATGTATGGATCCTGCCTCCACTACATCGCTTCCCAAACTATTCCACTTACTGACTACTCTGTGGCTGAAGAAATACTTCCTAACATCCCTGTGATTCATCTGTGTCTTCAGCTTCCAACTGTGTCCCCTTGTTACTGTGTCCAATCTCTGGAACATCCTGTCTTTGTCCACCTTGTCAATTCCTCTCAGTATTTTGTATGTCGTTATCATGTCCCCCCTATCTCTCCTGTCCTCTTAGCTCTGGGACTAGTCTTGTTGCAAACCTTTGCACTTTCTCTAGTTTCTTTACGTGCTTGGTTAGGTGTGGGTTCCAAACTGGTGCCGCATACTCCAATATGGGCCTAACGTACACGGTGTACAGGGTCCTGAATGATTCCTTATTAAGATGTCGGAATGCTGTTCTGAGGTTTGCTAGGCGCCCATATGCTGCAGCAGTTATTTGGTTGATGTGCGCTTCAGGAGATGTGCCTGGTGTTATACTCACCCCAAGATCTTTTTCCTTGAGTGAGGTTTGTAGTCTCTGACCCCCTAGACTGTACTCCGTCTGCGGCCTTCTTTGCCCTTCCCCAATCTTCATGACTTTGCACTTGGTGGGATTGAACTCCAGGAGCCAATTGCTGGACCAGGTCTGCAGCCTGTCCAGATCCCTTTGTAGTTCTGCCTGGTCTTCGATCGAGTGAATTCTTCTCATCAACTTCACGTCATCTGCAAACAGGGACACCTCAGAGTCTATTCCTTCCGTCATGTCGTTCACAAATACCAGAAACAGCACTGGTCCTAGGACTGACCCCTGCGGGACCCCGCTGGTCACAGGTGCCCACTCTGACACCTCGCCACGTACCATGACTCGCTGCTGTCTTCCTGACAAGTATTCCCTGATCCATTGTAGTGCCTTCCCTGTTATCCCTGCTTGGTCCTCCAGTTTTTGCACCAATCTCTTGTGTGGAACTGTGTCAAACGCCTTCTTGCAGTCCAAGAAAATGCAATCCACCCACCCCTCTCTCTCTTGTCTTACTGCTGTCACCATGTCATAGAACTCCAGTAGGTTTGTGACACAGGATTTCCCGTCCCTGAAACCATGTTGGCTGCTGTTGATGAGATCGTTCCTTTCTAGGTGTTCCACTCCACTGTGTGTATGTGTGTGTGTGTGTGTGTGTGTGTGTGTGTGTGTGTGTGTGTGTGTGTGTGTGTGTGTGTGTGTGCGTGCGTGTGTGTGTGTGTGTGTGTGTGTGTGTGTGTGTGTATGTGTGTGTGTGTGTGTATGTGTGTGTGTGTGTGTGTGTGTGTGTGTGTGTGTATGTGTATGTGTGTGCGTATGTGTGTGTGTGTGTATGTGTGTGCGTATGTGTGTGTGTGCGTACTCACCTACCTGTGGCTGCCGGGGGTTGATCCATAGCTCCTGTCCCATACCCAACACCCCCTGTCCCCACTGCCTCCCCCCCACACACACACACTCCCACCCCCCCCACCACCACCCCATCTCCCCAAACTGCCTCCCCCTCCCACTCCCCCTCCCAAACTGCCTCCCACTCCCCCCTCCCAAACTGCCTCCCCCTCCCACTCCCCCCCTCAAACTTAATAATTCGAAAGATCTGGCGACGATAGAGCTGGGCTCACACGTAATAGGATTTGGCTGAGGGAGGTGGAGGAATATGTGTAATAATCCCTCAGCTCTTGCCCTCCTCCCTCCAGCCTCCCTCCAGCCTCCCTCCAGCCTCCCTCCCTCTCAATATTGCTTCTCAAATACCCTAACAGACACCTAGGTGGGGAGAATGTTGATACTCTTGATTTGTGGGGTGGTGGGGGATTTGTGGGGTGGTGGGGGATTTGTGGGGTGGTGGGTGATTTGTGGGGTGGTGGGGGAGTTGTGGGGTGGTGGGGGATTTGTGGGGTGGTGGATGATTTGTGGGGTGGTGGAGGATTTGTGGGGTGGTGGGGAATTTGTGGGGTGGTGGTGGATTTGTGGGATGAAGTGGTGGTTCGGGATTTCTGAGGTAGTGGGAGATTTGTGGGGTAGTGGGGGATTTATGGAGTGGTGGGGAATTCATGGAGTAGTGGAGGATTTGTGGGATGTTGGTGGGATAGTGTGGGGTGGAGTGGTGGGAGATTTGTGGGGTGGTAGGAAATTTGTGAGGAGGTGTGGGAGATTTTTGGGGTGGTTGGTGATTTGTGGGGGGAGGGGTGAACTACGGGAGGTGGAAAATGTGTGGGTGGAGGAGAAATTGAAGGATTTGTGTGGAAGGTGGAGGATTTATTGGGGAGAGAGGAAAAGAGTTTTTTAAGAATGAATTGAAGATTTGTAGGGGAGCAGCGGAGGATTTGTTGAGGAGGATATTTGGAGGACTTAGAGGGATGGAGGATTTGTGTGGGAAGTGGAGAGGATTTGTAAAGGAGAGGGTAAAGGATTTGAGGGGAAGGGTAAAAGATTTATAAGTGGGAAGGGAGGGAAGGGGTGGGGGATTTATGTGGGTGGGGGAAAGGAATAGGATTTGTGTGGCAGTGGTGGATAAAATGCGGGGAGAGGAGGGGGATATGTGGGAGAGTAAGATAACCGTGGGAGGGGGATTTGTGTGGGAGGGAAAATAAATCTATAAGTATTGTGGAGAAAACATTCACCATCATTCAGTCAATCGCCGTCTTGCCAGAAGTATGTTGACATAACAAGACTGTAACATCCTCACCCATCCTTCAGAGTGCAGGTGCTGTACTTCCCACCTCCAGGACTGTAACATCTTCACCCATCCTTCAGAGTGCAGGTGCTGTACTTCCCACCTCCAGGACTGTAACATCCTCACCCATCCTTCAGAGTGCAGGTACTGTACTTCCCACCTCCAGGACTGTAACATCCTCACCCATCCTTCAGAGTGCAGGTACTGTACTTCCCACCTCCACGACTGTAACATCCTCACCCATCCTTCAGAGTGCAGGTACTGTACTTCCCACCTCCAGGACTGTAACATCCTCAACCATCCTTCAGAGTGCAGGTGCTGTACTTCCCACCTCCAGGACTGTAACATCCTCACCCATCCTTCAGAGTGCAGGTACTGTACTTCCCACCTCCAGGACTGTAACATCCTCACCCATCCTTCAGAGTGCAGGTACTGTACTTCCCACCTCCACGACTGTAACATCCTCACCCATCCTTCAGAGTGCAGGTACTGTACTTCCCACCTCCAGGACTGTAACATCCTCACCCATCCTTCAGAGTGCAGGTATTGTACTTCCCACCTCCACGACTGTAACATCCTCACCCATCCTTCAGAGTGCAGGTACTGTACTTCCCACCTCCAGGACTGTAACATCCTCACCCATCCTTCAGAGTGCAGGTATTGTACTTTCCACCTCCAGGACTGTAACATCCTCACCCATCCTTCAGAGTGCAGGTATTGTACTTTCCACCTCCAGGACTGTAACATCCTCACCCATCCTTCAGAGTGCAGGTATTGTACTTCCCACCTCCATGACTGTAACATCCTCACCCAACCTTCAGAGTGCAGGTACTGTACTTCCCACCTCCAGGACTGTAACATCCTCACCCATCCTTCAGAGTGCAGGTGTTGTACTTCCCACTTCCGGTGCTGTAACACCTCCACCCATCCTTCAGAGTGCAGGTGTTGTACTTCCCACTTCCGGTGCTGTAACACCTCCACCCATCCTTCAGAGTGCAGGTGTTGTACTTCCCACCTCCAGGACTGTAACATCCTCACCCATCCTTCAGAGTGCAGGTGCTGTACTTCCCACCTCCAGGACTGTAACATTCTCACCCATCCTTCAGAGTGCAGGTACTGTACTTCCCACCTCCAGGACTCAAATCCAGTTAACCAGTTTTCCCTGAATTCCTTCACATAGATTAACTTGCTCCCACTCCAACGGCATTTCTTTCCCCCTTGCTTTAAGCAATTCGGCCTTAATCCCAGCTATCCCAGATGCTTTACCCCCCTTTCTTTCTACCCTCTTCCCCTACACTGCCTCATGCACTGGCTCATGCAACATCCCCTTACTCACAAATTGCCCATCCTCACTCCTAAAGCATGTTAAACCTCCCTGTTTAATGACAGAAATCCCTGCCTTCTTCTCTTCATCAACATTTAAAAACTCACAAATTCCCTCAGCCTCCCTAGTACCTTTATCTCCCCAGGTCTTCCTCCTCCCCATCTAATAACTCCCCATCTTTTATTTTCAACTATTATATCAGTTTGTTCCCAAAACTTTCTCATCTAATTGATCTCACTCCATAATTTTAATTCTAATCATCAAGACCTTCTGATAAAATCTTACCCACGTTCTCTTAAGTCCTCCTCGTACACTCCATCATCACTCTTCTTATCTCTCTCTTTTACTCTCCATATGCTCCTCCCTCAATATATCTCACCTACGTTGTGAAAACCTCTCCTATGCCAACCTATTCCTCCTTTATTCTTTTTACCTCGTCATTCCACCAGTCTCTTCTCTCACCTCCTGCACCCTCCCTCCTGATGACTTAAACACTTGGGTATGTTTAAAGAAGAAACGTTTCGTCACACAGTGGCTTTCTCAGTCCAATGCAATGAAGAATGGGTGAAGATCAGGAGTTTGAGGTGATCAGTCCCAGGCACATGTGTCTAATTCATCATCCTGTCGGTTCTGTGGTCCTTTTATCTACGTGTTTTTAAAATCTACCCCATACCTCCTAGACCCTCTGTTTATTATCCGTGTTCTCTCTATCCCGTCTTTCTTCCAATAGTTGCATATGTCTTATCCTATTGTTTTTAAGCACCTCCCCCTAACACATGCCTGTAGCACCAGCCCCTAGCACCTCCCCCTAACACATGCCTGTAGCACCAGCCCCTAGCACCTCCCCCTAACACATGCCTGTAGCACCAGCCCCTAGCACCTCCCCCTAACACATGCCTGTAGCACCAGCCCCTAGCACCTCCCCCTAACACATGCCTGTAGCACCAGCCCCTAGCACCTCCCCCTAACACATGCCTGTAGCACCAGCCCCTAGCTCCTCCTCCTAACACATGCCTGTAGCACCAGCCCCTAGCACCTCCCCCTAACACATGCCTGTAGCACCAGCCCCTTGCACCTCCCCCTAACACATGCCTGTAGCACCAGCCCCTAGCACCTCCCCCTAACACATGCCTGTAGCACCAGCCCCTAGCACCTCCCCCTAACACATGCCTGTAGCACCAGCCCCTAGCACCTCCCCCTAACACATGCCTGTAGCACCAGCCCCTAGCACCTCCCCCTAACACATGCCTGAAGAACCAGCTCCTAGCACCTCCCCGTAACACATTCCTGCAGTACCAGCCCCTAACACATTCCTGTAGCACCAGCCCCTAGCACCTCCCCCTAAAACATGCCTGAAGCACCAGCCCCTAACACCTCCCCCTAACACATTCCTGTACCACCAGCCCCTAGCACCTCCCCTTAACACATGCCTGTAGCACCAGCCCCTAGCACCTCACCCTAACACATGCCTGAAGCACCAGCCCCTAGCACCTCTTCCTAACACATTCCTGTAGCACCAGCCCCTAGCACCTCCCCCTAACACATTCCTGTAGCACCACCCCCTAGCACCTTCCTCTAAGACCTCCTCCTAACTGTTCCTTTAGCGCCATTCACTAGCACCTTCCCCTAACACTTCCCCTAACACCTCCCCTAGCACCTTCCCCTAACACCTCTTATAACACCTCCTAACACCTCCCTATAGCACCACCCCAAAAGCCTCCCCCCACACCTCCACTAACACCTTCACTTAACACCGCCTCCTAACACCTCCGTATAACACCACCCCAAACACTTCCCTATAGCACCACCCTTAACACCACCCCAAGCACCTCCCCCTAACACCTCTCTATAGCACCACCCCCGGACACCTAACCGTTCCCCCCCTCTCTCTCAGCCCCTACCTCTCTTCCACTCCTATACCAACCCTCCATCTATCCCCCTCCCCTAACCCTCTCCCCCTCCCCATTACCCCCTCCCCCTTCCCCTTCCCAAAACCCTCTGAAATGTGTCTCATTTAAGCAGATCAGACTTTGATCCACATTAATCTAAATGAAGTCCTCAGTATCAAGGGAGGATATCCTCCCCTTCCCCCTCCTCTTCCCCCTCCCCTACTTAGCATCCCCCCCCTTTCCTTCCCTCAGTCTGTGATTGCGTAATTCCAAGCTGGTATGTGGTAATAATGAGGTGAGGAATGGGAGGGGAAATTGTGAGGAATGGGAGGGTAGGAGGTGAGGAATGCGGGGGTAGATGAAGAATGGGAAGCTAGGTGAGGAGTGGGAGGGTAGGCGATGAGTGGCAGGATAGAAGGTGAGGAATGGGAAAGAAGGAGGTGAGGAACAGGACGGTGTGAGTTGAAGAATGGGAGAGTAGGTGAGGAATGGAAGGGTAGCTGAGGAATGGGAAGGGAGGTGAGGAATGGGAAGGGAGGTGAAGAATGGGGAGTAGGTGAAGAATGGAGGATAGGTGAGGAATGGGAAGGAAGGGAAAAACTTAAGGGAGAGTAAGGGATGGGAGTTACCAGAGTATAGGGAGAAAGTAGATTATCAGCATCCACATCCAGACCATCGTCTCTCTCCCCACCCTCCATACCCCCATCTATATAATCAATATATATATATATACATACATATATATATATATATATATATATATATATATATATATATATATATATTTGTCTATATATATATATATATATATATATATATGTAGTGCAGAATAGGTAAAACTGGTCAGTGAGCAAGAATTCATTTAAAATTAAGTCCTTCATAAAATTTTCTCTTATACGGTGAAAGACACATTTTTTCATTTATGTTAATGTAAAAATTAATAATTTTATACCAAAAGAACCTTAGAAAACTTACCTAACCTTAATATAACAAGCGCAGTTTAACTTAGCCTAATCCAACTTAATATATGGCACTGTATGTTGCATGGTACTGTATGTTGCATGGCACTGTATGTTGCATGGTACTGTATGTTGCATGGTACTGTATGTTGCATGGCACTGTATGTTGCATGATACTGTATGTTGCATGGCACTGTATGTTGCATGGTACTGTATGTTGCCTGGCACTGTATGTTGCATGGCACTGTATGTTGCATGATACTGTATGTTGCATGGTACTGTATGTTGCATTGTACTGTATGCTGCATGGCACTGTATGTTGCATGATACTGTATGTTGCATGATACTGTATGTTGCATGGTACTGTATGTTGCATTGTACTGTATGCTGCATGGCACTGTATGTTACATGGTACTGTATGTTGCATGATACTGTATGTTGCATGGTACTGTATGTTGCATGGTACTGTATGTTGCATGGTACTGTATGTTGCATGGCACTGTATGTTGCATGGTACGGTATGTTGCACGATACTGTATTTTGCTTGGTACTGTATGTTGCGTGGTACTGTATGTTGCATGATACTGTATGTTGCATGGCGCTGAATGTTGCATGGTACTGTATGTTGCATGGTACTGTATGTTGCATGGTACTGTATGTTGCATGGCACTGTATGTTGCATGGCACTGTATGTTGCATGATACTGTATGTTTCATGGTGCTGTATGTTGCATGGTACTGTATGTTGCATGACACTGTATGTTGCATGGCACTGTATGTTGCATGATGCTGTATGTTGCATGGTACTGTATGTTGCACGGTACTGTATGTTGCATGATACTGTATGCTGCATGTCACTGTATGTTGCATGGTGCTGTATGTTGCCTGGCACTGTATGTTGCATGGTGCTGTATGTTGCATGATACTGTATGTTTCATGGTACTGTATGTTGCATGGTACTGTATGTTGCATGCCACTGTATGTTGCATGACACTGTATGTTGCATGGTGCTGCATGTTGCATGGTGCTGTATGTTGCATGGTACTGTATATTGCATGGCACTGTATGTTGCATGTTACTGTATGCTGCATGACACTGTATGTTGCATGACACTGTATGCTGCATGACACTGTATGTTGCATGGCACTGTATGTTGCATGTTACTATATGTTGCATGTCAGTGTATGTTTCATGGTACTGTATGTTGCATGGCACTGTATGTTGCATGGTACTGTATGTTGCATGGCACTGTATGTTGCATGACACTGTATGTTGCATGGCACTGTATGTTGCATGGTACTGTATGTTGCATGGTACTGTATGTTGCATGGTACTGTATGTTGCATGGCACTGTATGTTGCATGGTACTATGTGTTGCATGGCACTGTATGTTGCATGATACTGTATGCTGCATGACACTGTATGTTGCATGGCACTGTATGTTGCATGGTACTATATGTTGCATATCAGTGTATGTTTTATGGTACTGTATGTTGCATGGCACTGTATGTTGCATGATACTGTATGTTGCATGGAACTGTATGTTGCATGGTACTGTATGTTGCATGATACTGTATGTTGCATGGCACTGTATGTTGCATGGTACTGTATGTTGCATGGTACTGTATGTTGCATGATACTGTATGTTGCATGGCACTGTATGTTGCATGGAACTGTATGTTGCATGGTACTGTATGTTGCATGATACTGTATGTTGCATGGCACTGTATGTTGCATGGTACTGTATGTTGCATGGTACTGTATGTTGCATGATACTGTATGTTGCATGATACTGTATGTTGCATGGTACTGTATGTTGCATGGTACTGTATGTTGCATGACACTGTATGTTGCATGGTACTGTATGTTGCATGGCACTGTATGTTGCATGGGACTGTATGTTGCATGATACTGTATGTTGCATGGTAGTGTATGTTGCATGATACTGTATGTTGCATGATTCTGTATGTTGCATAATACTGTATGTTGCATGTCACTGTATATTGCATGGTACTGTATGTTGCATGGTACTGTATGTTGCATGGTACTGTATGTTGCATGATACTGTATGTTGCATGGTACTGTATGTTGCATGGCACTGTATGTTGCATGGTACTGTATGTTGCATGGTACTGTATGTTGCATGATACTGTATGTTGCATGACACTGTATGTTGCATGGTACTGTATGTTGCATGGCACTGTATGTTGCATGGGACTGTATGTTGCATGATACTGCATGTTGCATGGTACTGTATGTTGCATGATACTGTATGTTGCATGGTACTGTATGTTGCATAATACTGTATGTTGCATGGTACTGAATTGTTGCATGGCACTGTATGTTACATGGGACTGTATGTTGCATGATACTGTATGTTGCATGGTACTGTATGTTGCATGGTACTGTATGTTGACTGATACTGTATGTTGCAAGTCACTGTATGTTGCATGGTACTGTATGTTGCATGGTACTGTATGTTGCATGATACTGTATGTTGCATGGTACTGTATGTTGCATGGTACTGTATGTTGCATGGTACTGTATGTTGCATGGTACTGTATGTTGCATGGCACTGTATGTTGCATGGTACTATGTGTTGCATGGCACTGTATGTTGCATGATACTGTATGCTGCATGACACTGTATGTTGCATGGCACTGTATGTTGCATGGTACTATATGTTGCATATCAGTGTATGTTTTATGGTACTGTATGTTGCATGGCACTGTATGTTGCATGATACTGTATGTTGCATGGCACTGTATGTTGCATGGAACTGTATGTTGCATGGTACTGTATGTTGCATGATACTGTATGTTGCATGGCACTGTATGTTGCATGGTACTGTATGTTGCATGGTACTGTATGTTGCATGATACTGTATGTTGCATGGCACTGTATGTTGCATGGAACTGTATGTTGCATGGTACTGTATGTTGCATGATACTGTATGTTGCATGGCACTGTATGTTGCATGGTACTGTATGTTGCATGGTACTGTATGTTGCATGATACTGTATGTTGCATGATACTGTATGTTGCATGGTACTGTATGTTGCATGGTACTGTATGTTGCATGACACTGTATGTTGCATGGTACTGTATGTTGCATGGCACTGTATGTTGCATGGGACTGTATGTTGCATGATACTGTATGTTGCATGGTAGTGTATGTTGCATGATACTGTATGTTGCATGATTCTGTATGTTGCATAATACTGTATGTTGCATGTCACTGTATATTGCATGGTACTGTATGTTGCATGGTACTGTATGTTGCATGGTACTGTATGTTGCATGATACTGTATGTTGCATGGTACTGTATGTTGCATGGCACTGTATGTTGCATGGTACTGTATGTTGCATGGTACTGTATGTTGCATGATACTGTATGTTGCATGACACTGTATGTTGCATGGTACTGTATGTTGCATGGCACTGTATGTTGCATGGGACTGTATGTTGCATGATACTGTATGTTGCATGGTACTGTATGTTGCATGATACTGTATGTTGCATGGTACTGTATGTTGCATAATACTGTATGTTGCATGGCACTGTATGTTACATGGGACTGTATGTTGCATGATACTGTTTGTTGCATGGTACTCTATGTTGCATGGTACTGTATGTTGACTGATACTGTATGTTGCAAGTCACTGTATGTTGCATGGTACTGTATGTTGCATGGTACTGTATGTTGCATGATACTGTATGTTGCATGGTACTGTATGTTGCATGGTACTGTATGTTGCATGGTACTGTATGTTGCATGATACTGTATGTTGCATGGCACTGTATGTTGCATGGCACTGTATGTTGCCTGGCACTGTATGTTGCATGGGACTGTATGTTGCATGATACTGTATGTTGCATGGTACTGTATGTTGCATGGTACTGTATGTTGCATGGCACTGTATGTTGCATGGTACTGTATGTTGCATGGCACTGTATGTTGCATGGTACTGTATGCTGCATGGTACTGTAAGTTGCATGGTACTGTATGTTGCATGGTACTGTATGTTGCATGGCACTGTATGTTGCATGGTACTGTATGTTGCATGGCACTGTATGTTGCATGGTACTGTATGTTGCATGGTACTGTATGTTGCATGGCACTGTATGTTGCATGGTACTGTATGTTGCATGGTACTGTATGTTGCATGATACTGTATGTTGCATGGCACGGTATGTTGCATGGTTCTGTATGTTGCATGGTACTGTATGTTGCATGGTACTGTATGTTGCATGGCACTGTATGTTGCATGGTACTGTATGTTGCATGGTACTGTATGTTGCATGGCACTGTATGTTGCATGGCACTGTATGTTGCATGGTACTGTATGTTGCATGGCACTGTATGTTGCATGGTACTGTATGTTGCATGGCACTGTATGTTGCATTGTACTGTATGCTGCATGGCACTGTATGCTACACGGTACTGTATGTTGCATGGTACTGTATGTTGCATGATACTGTATGTTGCATGGCACTGTATGTTGCATGATACTGTATGTTGCATGGCACTGTATGTTGCATTGTACTGTATGCTGCATGGCACTGTATGTTGCATGATACTGTATGTTGCATGGTACTGTATGTTGCATGGTACTGTATGTTGCATGCTACAGTATGTTGCATGCTACAGTATGTTGCATGGCACTGTATGTTGCATGGCACTGTATGTTGCATGGTACTGTATGCTGCATGACACTATCTTGCATAACGCTGTATGTTATCTTGCATGATAGTGTATGTTGCATGACACTGTAACACCAAACTAGTCAACAAGGTCGGTCATCAGAGGCAAAACGCACAGGATCGCAGACCTTAAAACACCAGGAGGGAGAGAGGGGTAAGGGAGGGTCATTAAGGTTGTATACCCTACTAAATTCCCCAGAAATGTCGACCTTAACCATAAATTCTCCCCCCCCCTTTTAGTGAATATATTTTTTCCCAGGCATTTATTTCCCCACTGATTTGCGACTTTAACCTTTATGGCAACGCTGGTATTAACGTAACCAGCTGGGGGAATTAGTTCCCCCTCGTAACGTAGCCAGCTGGGGAATTAGTTCCCCCTCGTAACGTAGCCAGCTGGGGAATTAGTTCCCCCTCGTAATGTAGCCAGCTGGGAGAATTAGTTCCCCCTCGTAACGTAGCCAACTGGGGGAATTTGTTCCCCCTCGTAACGTAGCCAGCTGGGGGAATTAGTTCCCCTAGTAACGTAGTCAGCTGGGGGAATTAGTTCCCCTAGTAACGTAGCCAACTGGGGGAATTAGTTCCCCCTCGTAACGTAGCCAGCTGGGGGAATTTAGCTCCCCCTCGTAACGTAGACAACTGGGGGAATTAGTTCCCCTTCGTAACGTAGCCAGCTGGAGGAATTAGTTCCCCCTCGTAACGTAGCTTGCTGGGGGAGTTTAGTTCCTCCTCGTAACGTAGCCAACTGGGGGAATTAGTTCCCCCTCGTAACGTAGCTAGCTGGGGGAATTAGTTCCCCCTCGTAACGTAGCTAGCTGGGGGAATTTAGTTCCCCCTCGTAACGTAGCCAGCTGGGGGAATTAGTTCCCCCTCGTAACGTAACCAACTGGGGGAATTAGTTCTCCCTCGTAACGTAGCTAGCTGGAGGAATTTAGTTCCCCCTCGTAACGTAGCCAGCTGGGGGAATTAGTTCCCCCTCGTAACGTAGCCAGCTGGGGGAATTTAGTTCCCCCTCGTAACGTAGCGAGCTGGAGGAATTTAGTTCCCCCTTGTAACATAGCCAGCTGGGGGAATTTAGTTTCCCCTCGTAACGTAGCCAACTGGGGGAAATAGTTCCCCCTCTTAATGTATCCAGCTGGGGGAATTAGTTCTCCCCTCGTAATATAGGTAGCTGGGGGAATTTAGTTCCCCCTCGTAACGTAGCCAGCTGGGGGAATTTCGTTCCCCCTCGTAACGTAGCCAGCTGGGGGAATTTAGTTTCCCCTCGTAACGTAGCCAGCTGGGGGAATTTAGTTACCCTTCGTAACGTAGCGAGCTGGGGGAATTTAGTT
The DNA here is from genome assembly GCF_038502225.1 of Cherax quadricarinatus. Lineage (NCBI taxonomy): Eukaryota > Metazoa > Arthropoda > Malacostraca > Decapoda > Parastacidae > Cherax > Cherax quadricarinatus. The sequence continues at coordinate 7,989,310 of NC_091349.1, forward strand.
CCCCCTTGTAACGTAGCCAGTTGGGGGAATTAGTTCCCCCTCGTAACGTAGCCAGATGGGGGAATTTAGTTCCCCCTCGTAACGTAGCGAGCGGGGGGAATTTAGGTCCCCCTTGTAACATAGCCAGCTGGGGGAATTTAGTTCCCCCTCGTAACGTAGCCAACTGGGGGAATTAGTTCCCCCTCGTAACGTAGCCAGCTGGGGGAATTTAGTTCCCCTTCGTAACGTAGCGAGCTGGGGGAATTTAGTTCCCCCTTGTAACGTAGCCAGCTGGGGGAATTAGTTCCCCCTCGTAACGTAGCCAGATGGGGGAATTTAGTTCCCCCTCGTAACGTAGCGAGCTGGGGGAATTTAGTTCCCCCTTGTAACATAGCCAGCTGGGGGAATTTAGTTCCCCCTCGTAACGTAGCCAACTGGGGGAAATAGTTCCCCCTTTTAATGTATCCAGCTGGGGGAATTAGTTTTCCCCTCGTAAAATAGGTATATGGGGGAATTTAGTTCCCCCTCGTAACGTAGCCAGCTGGGGGAATTTAGTTCCCCCTCGTAACGTAGCCAGCTGGGGGAATTTAGTTCCCCCTTGTAACGTAGCCAGCTGGGAGAATTAGTTCCCCCTCGTAACGTAGCCAACTGGGGGAATTTAGTTCCTTTTTGTAACGTAGCCAGCTGGGGGAATTAGTTCCCTCTCGTAATGTAGCCAACTGGGGGAATTAGCTTCCCCCTCGTAACGCAGCCGGCTGGGGGAATTTAGTTCCCCCTCGTAACGTAGCCAACTGGGGGAATTAGTTTCCCCTCTTAATGTATCCAGCTGGGGGAATTAGTTCTCCCCTCGCAATATAGGTAGCTGGGGGAAATATTCCTCAATCTTAACGTAGCCAGCTGGGGATATCACTTATTAATGCATACGACAAGGGGATTATTTCATTACTGTAGTGTCCTGGGGGAATTACTCCCTCACTTGCGGATACAATCCTGGGGGAATTATTAAACCCACTATATGGAGAGATGGGGGAATTATTCTCTCATCGTAGCAAGCTTGGGGGATTTATTCCCTCCGTCACTGTAACGAGCCGGGGGAATCGTTCTCTCCTACAGTTGCTAGCTGGGGGAATCGTTCTCTCCTACTGTTGTTAGTTGGGGGAATTATTCTCTCTTACTATCTCTTACTCTTACTATGTGTGTGTGTGTGTGTGTGTGTGTGTGTGTGTGTGTGTGTGTGTGTGTGTGTGTGTGTGTGTGTGTGTGTGTGTGTGTGTGTGTGTGTGTGTGTGTATGTGTGTGTGTGTGTGTGTGTGTGTGTGTGTGTGTGTGTGTGTGTGTGTGTGTGTACTCACCTAGTTGTACTCACCTAGTTGAGGTTGCGGGGGTCGAGTTCGAGCTCCTGGCCCCGCCTCTTCACTGATCGCTACTAGGTCACTCTCCCTGAGCCGTGAGCTTTATCATACCTCTGCTTAAAGCTATGTATGGATCCTGCCTCCACTACATCGCTTCCCAAACTATTCCACTTACTGACTACTCTGTGGCTGAAGAAATACTTCCTAACATCCCTGTGATTCATCTGTGTCTTCAGCTTCCAACTGTGTCCCCTTGTTACTGTGTCCAATCTCTGGAACATCCTGTCTTTGTCCACCTTGTCAATTCCTCTCAGTATTTTGTATGTCGTTATAATGTCCCCCCTATCTCTCCTGTCCTCCAGTGTCGTCAGGTTGATTTCCCTTAACCTCTCCTCGTAGGACATACCTCTTAGCTCTGGGACTAGTCTTGTTGCAAACCTTTGCACTTTCTCTAGTTTCTTCACGTGCTTGGCTAGGTGTGGGTTCCAAACTGGTGCCGCATACTCCAATATGGGCCTAACGTACACGGTGTACAGGGTCCTGAATGATTCCTTATTAAGATGTCGGAATGCTGTTCTGAGGTTTGCTAGGCGCCCATATGCTGCAGCAGTTATTTGGTTGATGTGCGCTTCAGGAGATGTGCCTGGTGTTATACTCACCCCAAGATCTTTTTCCTTGAGTGAGGTTTGTAGTCTCTGACCCCCTAGACTGTACACCGTCTGCGGCCTTCTTTGCCCTTCCCCAATCTTCATGACTTTGCACTTGGTGGGATTGAACTCCAGGAGCCAATTGCTGGACCAGGTCTGCAGCCTGTCCAGATCCCTTTGTAGTTCTGCCTGGTCTTCGATCGAGTGAATTCTTCTCATCAACTTCACGTCATCTGCAAACAGGGACACCTCAGAGTCTATTCCTTCCGTCATGTCGTTCACAAATACCAGAAACAGCACTGGTCCTATGACTGACCCCTGCGGGACCCCGCTGGTCACAGGTGCCCACTCTGACACCTCGCCACGTACCATGTGTGTATGTGTGTGTGTGTGTGTGTGTGTGTGTGTGTGTGTGTACTCACCTATTTGAGGTTGCGGGGGTCGAATCCGAGCTCCTGTGTGTGTGTGTGTGTGTGTGTCTGTGTCTGTGTCTGTGTCTGTGGTGTGTGTGTGTGTGTGTGTGTGTGTGTGTATGTGTGTGTATGTGTGTGTGTGTGTGTGTGTGTGTATGTGTGTGTGTGTGTGTGTGTGTGTGTGTGTGTGTGTGTGTGTGTGTGTGTGTGTGTGTGTGTGTGTGTGTATGTGTGTGTGTGTGTGTGTGTGTGTGTGTGTGTGTGTGTGTGTGTGTCTGTGTGTGTGTGTGTGTGTGTGTGTGTGTGTGTGTGTGTGTGTGTGTGTGTGTGTGTGTGTGTGTGTGTGTGTGTGTGTGTGTGTGTGTGTGTGTGTGTGTGTGTGTGTGTGTGTGTGTGTTTTATTTACAAATGGAATAAAAACAAACTGTTAATAATTTCTCTTAAAAATTATCGATCATGCAAATTATTACCAATTAAATCCAATTTAAATTTTCTCCCAATCAAATTCTGTCCCATTTAAATTCTCCCCATTTGAATTCTACGCATTTAAATTTTACCCATTTAAATTCTACTCATTTAGATTCTACCCATTTAAATCCTACATAATACCCATTTAAATTCTTCCCCATTTCCATTCTATCCCAATTAAATTCTACCCCATTTTAATTCTAGCCATTAAACTCTACATCATTCTCATTTAAACTTTACATCATTCTCATTTAAATTCTACATCATTCTCATTTAAATTCTACCCAATTTAAATTCTACATCATTCTCATTTAAATTCTACATCATTCTCATTTAAATTCTACATCATTCTCATTTAAATTCTACATCATTCTCATTTAAATTCTACATCATTCCCATTTAAATTCTATTCTATTTCAATTCCATCCCTTTAAATAACATATTTACATTTTACGCTATTTAAATACAATCCCTCTTAAATTCAACCCCCATTTAAATTCCACCCCATTCACCTCATATCAAAATTTCCGTATCATTTACATGTATTTCCCATTCAACTTATCTCTCACATATTTCCCACTAACTAGGGTTAATCAGCTCTGCAAACAGGTCAACAATTCAACATTAATTAACCTGTGGCGTAAAACACGCGCTTATTTCGCGCCCGCTGCGGATTGTTACCGCGATGTTCGCTAATTGCTGCCGCGATTCTTTCGCTCGGCCTTATGCTAAAAGTATATAGGTTTTAAATTAGCCTGTCTTTGATGTAGTGCGTTGCTCAGGTGGGTAATTACCATCCACAACTGATTGTTTAACTGAATTATGATTGGATAAACGAAATTACTGTATTCCTGTTATTATTGTTAGTAGCAGTAATAGTAAGATAATTGTTATTATTATTATTATTATTATTATTATTATTATTATTATTATTATTATTATTATTATTATTATTATTATAACCGTTATTACCATTATTATGTTTTAATTATCATTTTATATTATTATCGTTATTATTATTATTATTATTATTATTATTATTATTATTATTATTATTATTATTATTATTATTATCACCATCATCATTACTGAGAAGCAGTAAACCCGCAAGTCACACAGATCACTTGAGGAATGGAAGGTAATAGGATAAATCCAAGGAAGGGAAGGCTCACTCCTTCTCCCTGGATCAAAAGCCCTTGACCTGCTGCATTAAGGAATAAATCTCAATGAAACACAAATCTTACATAAATATTTTCAATACAAAAAAACTACATAAATACAAATCACACAAACAACATTATATATATAAATATATATATATATATATATATATATATATATATATATATATATATATATATATATATATATATATATATATATATATATATATATATATATATATATATATATATATATATATATATATATATATATACAGACAACTACTGTGCAAAATTTGTATTTAATGATGAGTTTTACACTCAGAAGTTTGGTATGTCAATGGGAAATCCTCTTTCACTTGTTCTTAGTGATTTATACCTGGAATTTTTTGAGACAAGATTGTTAACACGATCCTTCCCAATAGAGCTAAATGGTATATATATGTTGATGATATTTTGCGTCTTGTGCATCAAAATATAAATATAAACCATTTCCTTTTTAAATTTAATAGTTTAGCTCATTCTAAAAATTTTACTGTTGAGTTTGAAGAAAATAACTCATTGTCTTTCCTAGATGTTTTAATTATTTAGGGTAACATTGATTTTAAATTTAAAATTTACAGAAAACCTATAAATAACTGTTCCTATGTACACTATTATTCTTGTTTTTGAGAATTTTACGTATTTGTAGTCCAGAGTTCATAGATGAAGAAATATCCAAAATTTATGAAATAGCTAATGATCTGAAATATCCAAGAAATTTAATTGACAAATCTTTTAAAATTGCTAGAAATAATTTTTACAATCCAAAAAGGGAGAACCAGCCTTATTCAACTAAAAATATGTTGGTTCTCCCTTACCATCAAAACTTGGTTGATATTTCTTCTCTTCTTAAGACTTTTAATATCAAAGTTGTATTTAAAAATCTTGATACAGTAAAAAAACTTTTGATAAAGAATTCCCCCCAAAATGCTGATGGATGTGTCTATAAGATTCCTTGTAAAATTTGCGATAAAGTTTATTAAGGTCAAACTGGTAAAAATCTCGAACTAAGATTAAAACAACATAAATATAGCATTAGAACTGGACAAGATTCCAATGCTCTATTTATTCATGTAAGAGATTTTAACCATCCAATTGATTTTCAAAAAGTTGAGAAAGTAGTATCAAGCAAGTCCATGGTCGACAGGAATATAATTGAATCTTGTTTCATAAAAAGCAGTTTTGACAATAATATGAATATTTCCTTTGGTTTATATAAATTAGATCCATTTATAATTAATAAAATTTGGGAAGAATTTAATAATACATTAGACAAGTAAAAAATCTTAATGGTTAGGTAGAGTTTCAGTTGTGTTTCACAGATTAGGGTGTTGTGACGCGACTGTGAGGTGGAGTCTTGCCCCTTTATACGCCTTTCTGTTGATGTTTTGTTTTTATAGTTCCTTAATAATGTAAGAAGTCACGAAAGCGCTTAGAATTTCGCTGTTCCTTCACAGTGGTTGCTTACTATGATTTTATTTTATTCCGTATATATATATATATATATATATATATATATATATATATATATATATATATATATATATATATATATATATATATATATATATATATATATATATGTCGTGCCGAATATGTAAAACTGGTCAATTAGCAAGAAATCATTTAAAATTAAGTCTTTTCTAAAATTTTCTCTTCTATGTTTAAAGATATATTTTTTTCATTAATATTAATAAAAAAATTTATAATTTTCCACCAAAAGAATCTTAGAAAACTTACCTAACCTTATTATAACAAGCGTAATTTATTTTAGCCTAACCCAACTAAATACATTTTAGATACGTTTACAATAATTTAATACTAAACAAAGACAATGAAATATATATTTTTCGTTAGTTTCAGAATAAATTTGACGAAATTATTGCATACACAAATTTTCACTTGTCCTATATGGTAAGATGAGCGTTGCTATTTAAGCCAAGATCGCAAGTTCTGCCTATTCGGCACGACATATATATATATATATATATATATATATATATATATATATATATATATATATATATATATATATATATATATATATATATATATATATATATATATATATATATATATATATATATATATATATATATATATATATATATATATATATATTAATTTTTTAGTATGATTATATTTCATCATTCTTGCGGTTATAGGTTTCAAATTCATTGGGAATATTTAGAAAATTTATGGTGATTATTATCATTATTATTATTATTATTATTATTATTATTATTATTATTATTATTATTATTATTATTATTATTAAAATTATTTTTATTTTATTAATAGTATTATTATATTATTAATTTTTTTTTTTATTATTATTATTATTATTATTATTATTATTATTATTATTATTATTATTATTATTTTTATTATTATTATTATTATTGTTATTATTATTACTATTATTACTATTTTAATATTGTCACCACGAAACTATCGCTAAACCCGTATGGGCGATACAAGAAATAAATCAGCTTTAGTAAGGTCGATACGAGACGTATTACGCTCCTGCACTCACGCGCACACGCACGCACTCACGCACGCTAACAACGGAACTACCTCACTGTACTAGCGAGGGACTAAGATGTGACCAGCGTGCGGCTGCTGCAGCCGCTGCTACAGCCGCTGCTGTAGCCGCTGTTGTAGCCGCTGCTACAGCCGCTGCTGTAGCCGCTGTTGTAGCCGCTGCTACAGCCGCTGTTGTAGCCGCTGCTACAGCCGCTGTTGTAGCCGCTGTTGTAGCCGCTGCTACAGCCGCTGCTGTAGCCGCTGCTGCAGCCTCTGCTGTAGCCGCAGCCGCAATCTTGCAAAGCCGCTGCTGCAGCCGCTGCTGTAGCCGCAGCCGCAATCTTGCAAAGCCGCTGCTGCAGCCGCTGCTGTAGCCGCTGCTATAGCCGCTGCTGTAGCCGCTGCTGTAGCCGCTGCTGTAGCCGCTGCTGTAGCCGCTGCTGTAGCCGCTGCTGTAGCCACTGTTGTAGCCGCTGCTGTAGCCGCTGTTATAGCCGCTGCTGTAGCCGCTGCTGCAGCCGCTGCTATAGCCGCTGCTGTAGCCGCTGCTGTAGCCGCAGCCGCAATCTTGCAAAGCCGCTGCTGGCCGCTGGAGACTGCGCACGGCCCAGCAGGATGATCCAACAGTCGACGGGGTGTTCTTTCGGATGTTAGAATGATTCGCCTCATCGCTAGAATGATTTCTTCCTTCGTTATATAAATTAAATGTTAATACACACACACACGCACACACTCTCATATATACATATATATACCTCCCTACATAAATATATATATATATATATATATATATATATATATATATATATATATATATATATATATATATATAAATATATATATATATATATATATATATATATATGTCGTGCCGAATAGGTAAAACTTGCGATTTTGGCTTAAATATTAATGCTCTTATTGCCGAATAAGACAAGTTAAAATTTGTGTATGCCATAATTTCGTCAAAATCATTTTGAACCAAATAAAAAAAAATATATTTCATTGTGTTTGTTTATTATTAAATTATTATAAACTTATCTATATTATATTTAGTTGGATTCGGCTAAATTAAATTAAAGGTTAGGTAAGTTTTCTAAGGTTCTTTTGGTACAAAATTTTTATTTTTACATTAACATAAATGAAAAAAATATATATCTCTAAACATATAAGAGAAAAATTTAGAAAGAACTTAATTTTAAATGAGTTCTTGCTCACTGACCAGTTTTACCTATTCGGCACGACAAATATATATATATATATATATATATATATATATATATATATATATATATATATATATATATATATATATATATATATATATATATATATATATATATATATATATATATATATATATATATATATATATATATATATATATATATATATATATATATATATAATTTCTTGCTATAAACATGGAAATATTTCTAGGAAGGCAAAAATGTTGCTAGGAGCAAAGAAATATCGCTAGAACCATCGTTATATCGCTAGGAACACAGGAATATCGCCAGGAACATAGAAATATTGCTAGGAGCACAAAATATCGCTAGGAATACTGGAATATACCTAGGAACACAGAAAAGTATCGCTAGGAACACAGAAATATTGCTAGGAACACAGAAAAGTATCGCTAGGAACACAGAAATATTGCTAGGAACACAGAAAAATATCGCTAGGAACACAGAAAAGTATCGCTAGGAACACAGAAATATTGCTAGGAACACAGAAAAGTATCGCTAGGAACACAGAAATATCGCCAGGAACACCGTAAAAAATCTCTCATTATTGCCAGGGAATTACCAAAAATCTTCCAACATCGCCAGGAACATCGCCGGAATGGCGATGTTCTTGGCGATATAAACATCCCAGCATCGCCGCGATTTCTGCTATGTGAGAGTACCTATGGCCGGTATGTCCACTGAAAGGTGATAGGTAAGGTGATAGGTTATAGGTAAGGTGATAGTTGATATGTAATAGGAAAGGGGAAGATAAGAGATGTGATAGGTATGGTGATAGGCAACGTGACAGGTGTTAGATAAGGTGGTAAGGTGGTAGGTAAGGTGGTAGGTTACATGTATGGTGATAGGTAAGGAGGTAAGGTGATAGGTAAGATGGAAAGATGATAGGTAAGGTGGTAAGGTGATAGGTAAGAAGGTAGGTTATAGATATGTCGATAGGTAAAGTGATAGACCATAGGTATGGTGATAGGTAACGTGGTATGTGATAGGTATGGTGATAGGTAAGGTGGTAGGTGACAGGTATGGTGATAGGTAAGACGATAGGCGATATGTATGGTGATAGGTAAGACGATAGGTGATATGTATGGTGATAGGTAAGGTGGTAGGTGATAGGTATGGTGATAGTTAAGGTGGTAGGGGATACATATGGTGATAGGTAAGGTGGTAGGTGATGGGTATGATGATAGGTAAGACGATAGATGATAGGTATGGTGATAGGTAAGGTGATACGTATGGTGATAGGTAAGGTGGTAAGGTGATAGGTAATAGATATGGTGATAGGTAAAATTATATGACTGGAGATCCTCATCACCTTGCTGGAACTATCGCTGGAACTATCGCTGGAACTATCGCTGGAACTATCGCCGGAACTATCGCTGGAGTCATAGCTTGTTTCCCAAGAGGCTGACATATCGCTCTTGGCCTCACACATTACTGGAATATCACATAGAACGTCGCTAACGTGATAGGAACGTCATAGACATCAGTGCATGCAGAACATCACTAGGAGACGTCAGTACATCCAGAACATCACTGGGAGACGTCAGTACGTCTAGAACATCACTGGGAGACATCAGTACATCCAAAACGTCACTGGGAGACATCAGTACATCTAGAACATCACTGGGAGACGTCAGTACATCCAGAACATCACTGAGAGACGTCAGTACATCCAGAAAATCACTGAGAGACGTTAGTACATGCAGAACATCACTGGGAGACGTCAGTACATCCAGAACATCACTGGGAGACGTCAGTACATCTAGAACATCACTGGGAGACGTCAGTACATCTAGAACATCACTGGGAGACGTCAGTACGTCTAGAACATCACTGGGAGACATCAGTACATCCAAAACGTCACTGGGAGACATCAGTACATCTAGAACATCACTGGGAGACGTCAGTACATGCAGAACATCACTGGGAGACGTCAGTACATCTAGAACATCACTGGGAGACGTCAGTGCGTCTAGAACATCACTGGGAGACATCAGTACATCCAAAATGTCACTGGGAGACGTCAGTACATCCAGAACATCACTATAAACGTCGCCATGCTATAAACATTACGTTACTATAAACATCGCCATGTTATAAACATTACGTTACTATATACATCGCCATGCTATAAACATTACGTTACCATAAGCATCGCTAGGTTATGAACATTATGCCATGCTATAAACATTCCTGCATCACTATAAACATCACAACCACAATATTGCCGCTACAACTTCACTATAAACATCGCCACGTCTCCACAAACACTATAAACATCACATCACTGTAAACATCACCACATCATAACAAGCATAAATATAAACATCGCCACATCACTGCAAACATTACATTCATACAGACACTAATAAACTACAATAAACATCAATATAAATATGACCACACCATAAACATCACATCACTGTAACGTCATAATAAACATCGCCACATCACTTCATTGCCCACATCACTAGAGAAATCACCACACCTCTGGAAATACATCACATTCTTGCCACATCACTAAAGATATCAGCACATCTGATCTCACGAAACCATCACCACATCGCTGATCTTAACATCACACCCATGGAATCATCACCACATCAAGGGAAACATCACCACTAAAGTCTCTACGTTAGAACATCAACAACATCCCATGAGTCGTCAAAACATCACTGAAATCATCTCCCCACATCATTGCTTCACTGAACATCGCTAGAACATCTCCAGCATCCCATGACTCATCAAAATGTCATGGAAATCGTCTCCCCACATCACTGGAGACATCACTGGTTCAATGAACATCGCTAAAACATCGTCCCGTCTTGACGGAGCCTAGGCTTCAGGAGTCCTTGGTGAGGCTCCTACAGTGGTTCTTTGAAGGATTCTACGATCCTTGAAGACTCCTACGTTCATTTGAAGGATCCTACGTTCTGTCCTCCGACGAAAGGACTGGAGGTTCCTAAGGTCGTCTCTGAAGACTACAAGATCACCGGGTTTCCTAACGGTTTGTGCTCCAAAGGTGCGGCTGTCAGTTCCTGTAGCCCAGCAGATCCATAGGTGCAGGTGTTTTTCTTGTAGACCACCATATCCAAAGGTGTGGCTGTCGAGCCCTGTAAACCACCAGAATCAAAGGTATGGCTGTTGGGCCCCGCAGACCAGAAGACCCAAAGATGCAGTTGAAGGTTCGAGGTGTTCCTTGTACCACTGGAGATGCTGGTGCATTTGTTTTCGTCAGGAGAGAATTCTCGCTACAGCGGACTCGGAGCCACGGAAAAGGACACCATCGGTAGAGGATTTTACAGCATCTGCGATGCGACGGCCCTCCGTCAGGAGGCATTTTTGCACCTACGGGCGACGATGCAAACATTTAGGCCTCCTTCAGCTGCCAGAAAGAGTGCGTTTCCTTTTCGGCACCGGAGACGAAGACGGAGGCCTCCTGCAGCGGTGTAATTCAGGATGTACGTCAGGAGAATCCTTTTTCCCCGGTGTTACAAATCCCGAAGAAGCTGACGATATCCAAGAAGGGTTCAGACCTCCTTCGGGAAACACATCCACATCATGGGCAAAAACTTCTGTTAGTGGGTTTGAAGAGGATCTGCCTAGCATGGTACCAGTGGTCCTGCTGCAGTGTTCTTTCTGCCTAATGTTGAAAGAGGTATTGATAGATTGCCTGCTTAGGACAATCTCCAGCAGAAGGAGTAGGAGAAGGAGCAGCAGCAGTAGTAGCAGCAGCAGTAACAACAACACAGTAGACCTTCTTTACGAAAGAGGCGTCCTTCAAAAAAAAAAATCCCGCTTGGGCAATCTCCTGCAGAAGGAGCAGCAGCAGGAGCAGCAGCAGCAGCAACGTGAAGCGAGTCCTGCACCTCTACCGCCGTCAGATACACTGAATGTTCCGCGGAGGGGAGCAAAGTCGGGCCGGCAAAAGGCTCAGCGAGGCCCTGTGTATCGCAAAAGAGCTTTTCGTTCCTTACACAGAATGGGTTGGAGTGGACAAAAGGCCTTCCACGTGTACGTCAGCCACGCGCGATACCCTGTGAATGTTCCATTGCCGACCTTTGGCAAATCTATATAATCCCATGGAAATGTACCACTCCAATGGTGAATAGCGGAGAAGGGAGGGAGGAGAGAGAGAGAGAGAGAGAGAGAGAGAGAGAGTACATGGGGAAGATAGCAGAGTCCACGTCGAGTCCATCTATAAACAAGAGCTATCTATGTCTACGAGTACTAGAGAGAGAGAGAGAGAGACGACACACACACACACGAACAATAAATGAGAGAGAGAGAGAGAGAGAGAGAGAGAGAGAGAGAGAGAGAGAGAGAGAGAGAGAGAGAGAGAGAGAGAGAGAGAGAGAGAGAGAGAGAGAGAGGAGAGAGATAGAAAGAGAGCTGAGTAAGCATGTAAATATCTGTCAGCATTTCGTGACAGACAACACCACCACCCCCTTTTCCCCCTCCTCACCACCATCCCCTTTCCCATCCCCTTCCCCTCGATCCGACAATCCCCCCTCCCCACCACCCCCAACTAAATCCACAACACCCCCAACAACAACAATCTCCACCCCCCCTCTCGCCCCCCAACGTCTCCAACCACCACTACAATGAATGTTAACAAAGGTGGGGGAATGAGAGGGGGACGCATCCAACAGTAGTAACAGCAGGTGTAGCCTGGGTGTAGCCTGGGTGTAGCCTGGGTGTAGCCTGGGTGTAGCCAAAGTGTTGAGGGTGTAACTTGGGTGTTAGGGGTGTAGGCTGGATGTTGAGGGTGTAGCCTGGGCGTTAGGGTGTAGCCTGGGTACTCAGGGTGTAGCCTGGGCGTTAGGGTGTAGCCTGGGTACTCAGGGTGTAGCCTGGGTACTCAGGGTGTAGCCTGGGTGTTCAGAGTGTAGCCTGGGTGTTGACGGCCTAGCCTGGGTGTTGAGAGTGCACCCTGAGTATTAGAGGTGTAGCCAGGGTGTTGAGGGTGTAGCCTGGATGTTGAGGGTGTTGCCTGGATGTTGAGGGTGTAACCTGGGTGTTTGAGGGTGTAACCTAGGTGTTGAGGGTCTAGCCTGAGTGTTGAGAGTGTAGCCTGGGTGTTAGGGGTGTAGTCTGAGTGTCGAGGGTGCAGCCTGGGAGTTGAGGGTGTAGCCCGGGTGTTAGAGGCGTAACCTGGATGTTGAGGGTGTAGCCTGGGTGTTAGGAGTGTATCCTGGGTGTTGATGGTATAGCGTGGGTGATGAAAGTGTAGCCTGGATGTTAGGGGTGTAGCATGGGTGTTGAAGGTGTCCCCTGTGAGTAAGGGGTATAGCCTGGGTGCTGAGGGTGCAGCCTGGGTGTTCAGGGGCGTAACCTGGATGTTAAGGGTGTAGCCTGGGTGTTGAGAGTGTAGCCTGGGTGTTGAGGGTGTAGCTGGGTGTTGAGGGTGTAGCTTGGGTGTTAGGGGTGTAGCCTGGGTGTTAGGGGTGTAGCCTGGGTGCTGAGGGTGTAGCCTGAGTGTTAGGGGTGTATCCTGGATGTTGAGAGTGTAGCCTGGGTGTTAGGGGTGTAGCCTGGGTATTGCGGCTGTAGCCTGGGTGTTGAGGGTGTAGCCTGGGTGTTGAGGGTGTAGCTTGGGTGTTGAGAGTGTAGCCTGGGTGTTAGGGGTGCAGCCTGGGTGTTGATTGTGTAGATTGGGTGTTGAGGGTGTAGCCATGGTGTTGAGGGTGTAGCCTTGGTGTTGAGGGTGTTGCCTGGGTGTTGAGGGTGTAGCCTGGGAGTTGAGGGTGTAGCCTTGGTGTTGAGGGTGTAGCCTTGGTGTTGAGGGCGTAGCCATGGTGTTGAGGGTGTAGCCTTGGTGTTGAGGGTGTAGCCTGGGTGTTGAGGGTGTAGCCTGGGAGTTGAGGGTGTAGCCATGGTGTTGAGGGTGTAGCCTTGGTGTTGAGGGCGTAGCCATGGTGTTGAGGGTGTAGCCTTGGTGTTGAGGGTGTAGCCTGGGTGTTGAGGGTGTAGCCTTTGTGTTGAGGGTGTAGCCTGGGTGTTTAGGGTGTAGCCTAGATGTTGAGGGTGTAGCTTGGGTGTTGAGGGTGTAGCCTGGGTGATGAGGGTGTAGTCTTGGTGTTGAGAGTGTAGCCTTGGTGTTGAGGGCGTAGCCTAGGTATTGAAAGTGTAGCCTGGGTGTTGAGGGTGTAGCCTGGGTGTTGAGGGTGTAGTCTTGGTGTTGAGAGTGTAGCCTGGGTGTTTAGGGTGTAGCCTGGGTGTTGAGGGTGTAGCCTGGGTGTTGAGCGTGTAGCCTGGGTGTTGAGGGTGAAGCCTGGGTGTTGAGGGTGTAGCCTGGGTGTTGACGGTGTAGTCTTGGTGTTGAGAGTGTAGCCTGAGTGTTGAGGGTGTAGCCTGGGTGTTGAGGGTGTAGCCTGGGTGTTGAGAGTGTAGCCTGGGTGTTGAGGGTGCAGCCTGGGTGTTGAGGGTGTAGCCTGGGTGTTGAGGGTGTAGCCTTGGTGTTGAGGGTGTAGCCTGGGCGTTGAGGGTGTAACCTGGGTGTTGAGGGTGTAATCTTGGCGTTGAGAGTGTAGCCTGTGTGTTGAGGGTGCAGCCTTGGTGTTGAGGGTGTAGCCTGGGTGTTGAGGGTGCAGCCTTGGTGTTGAGGGTGTAGCCTGGGTGTTGAGGGCGCAGCCTTGGTGTTGAGGGTGTAGCCTGGGTGTTGAGGGTGCAGCCTTGGTGTTGAGGGTGTAGACTGGGTGTTGAGGGTGTAGCCTGGGTGTTGAGAGTGTAGCCTAGGTGTTGAGGGTGTAGCCTGGGTGTCGAGGGTGTAGCCTGGGTGTTGAAGGTGTAGTTTTGGTGTTGAGAGTGTAGCCTGGGTGTTAGGGGTGCAGCCTGGGTGTTGATTGTGTAGATTGGGTGTTGAGGGCGTAGCCATGGTGTTGAGGGTGTAGCCTCGGTGTTGAGGGTGTAGCCTGGGTGTTGAGGGTGTAGCCTGGGTGTTGAGGATGTAGTCTTGGTGTTGAGAGTGTAGCCTGGGTGTTGAGGGTGTAGTCTGGGTGTTGAGGGTGTAGCCTGGGTGTTGAGGGTGTAATCTTGGCGTTGAGAGTGTAGCCTGGGTGTTGAGGGTGCAGCCTGGGTGTTGAGGGTGTAGACTGGGTGTTGAGGGTGCAGCCTGGGTGTTGAGGGTGTAGCCTGAGTGTTGAGGGTGTAGCCTGGGTGTTGTGGATGTAGCCTGGGTGTTGAGAATGTAGCCTGGGTGTTGATGGTGTAGCCTGGGTGATGAGGGTGCAGCCTGGGTGTTGAGGGTGTAGCCTGAGTGTTGAGGGTGTAGCCTGGGTGTTGAGGTTGCAGCCTGGGTGTTGAGGGTGTAGCCTGAGTGTTGAGGGTGCAGCCTGGGTGTTGAGGGTGTAGCCTGAGTGTTGAGGGTGCAGCCTGGGTGTTGAGGGTGCAGCCTGGGAGTTGAGGGTGTAGCCTGAGTATTGAGGGTGTAGCTTGAGTGTTGAGGGTGCACTCTGGGTGTTGAGGGTGTAGCCTGAGTGTTGAGGGTGCAGTCTGAGTGTTGAGGGTGTAGCCTGAGTGTTGAGGGCGTAGCCTGAGTGTTGAGGGTGTAGCCTGAGTGTTGAGGGTGTAGCCTGACTGTTGAGGGTGCAGTCTGGGCGTTGAGGGTGTAGTCTGAGTGTTGAGAGTGCAGTCTGGGTGTTGAGGGTGTAGCCTGAGTGTTGAGGGTGTAGCCTGAGTGTTGAGGGTGTAGCCTGACTGTTGAGGGTGCAGTCTGGGTGTTGAGGGTGTAGCCTGGGTGTTGAGGGTGTAGCCTGGGTGTTGAGGGTGTAGCCTGGGTGTTGAGGGTGTAGCCTGGGTGTAGATAGTGTAGCCTGGGTGTTGAGGGTGAAGCCTGGGTGTTGAGGGTGTGGCCTGGGTGTTGAGGGTGCAGCCTGGGTGTTGAGGGTGTAGCCTGAGTGTTGAGGGTGTAGCCTGGGTGTTGAGGGTGCAGCCTGGGTGTTGAGGGTGTAGACTGGGTGTTGAGGGTGCAGCCTGGGTGTTGAGGGTGTAGCCTGAGTGTTGAGGGTGTAGCCTGGGTGTTGAGGATGTAGCCTGGGTGTTGAGGATGTAGCCTGGGTGTTGATGGTGTAGCCTGGGTGTTGAGGGTGCAGCCTGGGTGTTGAGGGTGTAGCCTGAGTGTTGAGGGTGTAGCCTGGGTGTTGAGGGTGCAGCCTGGGTGTTGAGGGTGTAGCCTGAGTGTTGAGGGTGCAGCCTGGGTGTTAAGGGTGTAACCTGAGTGTTGAGGGTGCAGCCTGGGTGTTGAGGGTGCAGCCTGGGTGTTGAGGGTGTAGCCTGAGTGTTGAGGGTGCAGCCTGAGTGTTGAGGGTGCACTCTGGGTGTTGAGGGTGTAGCCTGAGTGTTGAGGGTGTAGCCTGAGTGTTGAGGGTGTAGCCTGAGTGTTGAGGGTGTAGCCTGACTGTTGAGGGTGCAGTCTGGGCGTTGAGGGTGTAGTCTGAGTGTTGAGGGTGCAGTCTGGGTGTTGAGGGTGCAGTCTGGGCGTTGAGGGTGTAGCCTGAGTGTTGAGGGTGCAGTCTGGGCGTTGAGGGTGTAGCCTGAGTGTTGAGGGTGCAGTCTGGGCGTTGAGGGTGTAGCCTGAGTGTTGAGGGTGTAGCCTGGGTGTTGAGGGTGTAGCCTGACTGTTGAGGGTGCAGTCTGGGCGTTGAGGGTGTAGTCTGAGTGTTGAGGGTGCAGTCTGGGTGTTGAGGGTGCAGTCTGGGCGTTGAGGGTGTAGCCTGAGTGTTGAGGGTGCAGTCTGGGCGTTGAGGGTGTAGCCTGAGTGTTGAGGGTGTAGCCTGGGTGTTGAGGGTGTAGCCTGAGTGTTGAGGGTGTAGCCTGGGTGTTGAGGGTGTAGCCTGGGTGTTGAGGGTGCAGTCTGGGTGTTGAGGGTGTAGCCTGAGTGTTGAGGGTGTAGCCTGGGTGTTGAGGGTGTAGCCTTGGTGTTGAGGGTGTAGCCTGGGTGTTGAGGGTGTAGCCTGCGTGTTGAGGGTGTAGCCTGAGTGTTGAGGGTGTAGCCTGGGTGTTGAGGGTGTAGCCTGGGTGTTGAGGGTGCAGTCTGGGTTTTGAGGGTGTAGCCTGAGTGTTGAGGGTGTAGCCTGGGTGTTGAGGGTGTAGCCTGGGTGTTGAGGGTGTAGCCTGGGTGTTGAGGGTGTAGCCTGCGTGTTGAGGGTGTAGCCTGAGTGTTGAGGGTGTAGCCTGGGTGTTGAGGGTGTAGCCTGGGTGTTGAGGGTGCAGTCTGGGTGTTGAGGGTGTAGCCTGGGTGTTGAGGGTGTAGCCTGCGTGTTGAGGGTGTAGCCTGAGTGTTGAGGGTGTAGCCTGGGTTTTGAGGGTGCAGTCTGGGTGTTGAGGGTGTAGCCTGGGTGTTGAGGGTGTAGCCTGGGTATTGAGGGTGCAGTCTGGGTGTTGAGGGTGTAGCCTGGGTGTTGAGGGTGTAGCCTGCGTGTTGAGGGTGTAGCCTGAGTGTTGAGGGTGTAGCCTGGGTGTTGACGGTGTAGCCTGGGTGTTGAGGGTATAGCCTGGGTGTTGAGGGTGCAGTCTGGGTGTTGAGGGTGTAGCCTGGGTGTTGAGGGTGCAGTCTGGGTGTTGATGGTGTAGCCTGGGTGTTGAGGGTGCAGTCTGGGTGTTGAGGGTGTAGCCTGGGTGTTGAGGGTGCAGTCTGGGTGTTGAGGGTGTAGCCTGGGTGTTGAGGGTGCAGTCTGGGTGTTGAGGGTGTAGCCTGGGTGTTGAGGGTGCAGTCTGGGTGTTGAGGGTGTAGCCTGGGTGTGGAGGGTGCAGTCTGGGTGTTGAGGGTGTAGCCTGGGTGTGGAGGGTGCAGTCTGGGTGTTGAGGGTGTAGCCTGGGTGTGGAGGGTGCAGTCTGGGTGTTGAGGGTGTAGCCTGGGTGTGGAGGGTGCAGTCTGGGTGTTGAGGGTGCAGTCTGGGTGTTGAGGGTGCAGTCTGGGTGTTGAGGGTGCAGTCTGGGTGTTGAGGGTGCAGTCTGGGTGTTGAGGGTGCAGTCTGGGTGTTGAGGGTGCAGTCTGGGTGTTGAGGGTGTAGCCTGGGTGTTGAGGGTGCAGTCTGGGTGTTGAGGGTGCAGTCTGGGTGTTGAGGGTGCAGTCTGGGTGTTGAGGGTGTAGCCTGGGTGTTGAGGGTGCAGTCTGGGTGTTGAGGGTGCAGTCTGGGTGTTGAGGGTGCAGTCTGGGTGTTGAGGGTGCAGTCTGGGTGTTGAGGGTGCAGTCTGGGTGTTGAGGGTGCAGTCTGGGTGTTGAGGGTGCAGTCTGGGTGTTGAGGGTGCAGTCTGGGTGTTGAGGGTGCAGTCTGGGTGTTGAGGGTGCAGTCTGGGTGTTGAGGGTGCAGTCTGGGTGTTGAGGGTGCAGTCTGGGTGTTGAGGGTGCAGTCTGGGTGTTGAGGGTGCAGTCTGGGTGTTGAGGGTGCAGTCTGGGTGTTGAGGGTGCAGTCTGGGTGTTGAGGGTGCAGTCTGGGTGTTGAGGGTGCAGTCTGGGTGTTGAGGGTGCAGTCTGGGTGTTGAGGGTGCAGTCTGGGTGTTGAGGGTGCAGTCTGGGTGTTGAGGGTGCAGTCTGTGTGTTGAGGGTGCAGTCTGGGTGTTGAGGGTGTAGCCTGGGTGTTGAGGGTGCAGTCTGGGTGTATTGCTTCCACAACAACAACAACAACAACAACAACAACAACAACAACAACAATAACAATAATAATAACAATAATAATAATAATAATAATAATAATAATTATTATTATTATTATTATTATTATTATTATTATTATTATTATTATTATTATAAAAATAATAATAAAAATAAAAATAATATAATTGAGATAAGTTATAATGACCCCAATTTTCGTGTGGTTCCCCCCCTTCCCGATTTCCCCTCCTCCCCCTCCTCCCCTTTACCCCAACCTTCTCCTCACCTCCCCTTTCCCCTCCCCCCCCGAAAATCATTTCAACCACAAAATTTCTGTGTTGCACAGGACACACATCATCCCCCCTCCCCCACAACCCCCCCCCACCTCTCCCCCCCAAAAAAAAACAGAAAAAAAAAACAGGCAAAGCAATTAGAAATGAGTCATTTAATGGCCGTTACCTGTGTGAATGACCAATCAAGCCACCGCGATACTTTTCAAGGGCCTTTTATTGCAGATATGTCCATTATAAAAAAAAAAAAGAGGGGATGGGAGAGAGGGGAAAAAAACATATATATATATATATATATATACATATATACGTATCTTTTTTGTGGGAGGGAAGGGGGAGGGGGGAGGGAAGGGGTGGATGGCCAGGCTATTGTTGGAAAAAATATAAAAATTTGTTCCTCTTCTTCTCTTGACAAATGTGAAATAGCGAAGTATAGAAAAAATTAATATATTTCGCTCTCATGGATGATATATATATATATATATATATATATATATATATATATATATATATATATATATATATATATATATATATATATATATATATATTATGCAACATAGGCACAGTGGGGGAGTTGAATGATAGCTCTAGGTCTTTCGTGTTTTAGTCGACACGTCATCAGGAGCTTGCAGTGTTGGGGAAATGAATAGGAATTCCTGGTGAAAAAGATGGAAATTGAAAGAGAATTTAGAAATGAGGAAGGTGATGAGAGAATGAGAAGACGTAAGTAATGAGAGACTGAATATCAGATTGACTTGAGGGAGTATGGAGTGAGTCTGACTTGTAGAAGGATGAGTCTATGGTAAACTGTGGTAAACTGTGGTAAACTGTGGTAAACTGTGGTTAACTCTTGTAAACTGAGTTAAACTGTGGTAAACTGAGGTAAACTGTGGTAAACTGAGGTAAACTGTGTTAAACTGTTGTAAACTTTTGTAAACTGTGGTAAACTGTGGTAAACTCTTGTAAACTGAGGCAAACTGTGGTAAACTGTGGTAAACTG
Organism: Cherax quadricarinatus; assembly: GCF_038502225.1. Taxonomy (NCBI): domain Eukaryota; kingdom Metazoa; phylum Arthropoda; class Malacostraca; order Decapoda; family Parastacidae; genus Cherax; species Cherax quadricarinatus. The sequence continues at coordinate 8,009,031 of NC_091349.1, forward strand.
TGGTAAACTCTTGTAAACTGAGTTAAACTGTGGTAAACTGAGTTAAATTGTGGTAAACTGAGGTAAACTGTGGTAAACTGTTGTAAACTTTTGTAAACTGTGGTAAACTGTGGTAAACTCTTGTAAACTGAGTTAAACTGTGGTAAACTGAGGTAAACAGTGGTAAACTGTTGTAAACTGTTGTAAACTGTGGTAAACTGTCTTAAACTGTTGTAAACTGTTGCAAACGGTAGTAAACTGTGGTAAACTGTTGTAAACTGTTGTAAACTGTGGTAAACTGTGGTAAACTAACGTTTTTTGTAGAGACAAAGAACATTATCCAGCGAGGCATCACAGTATATTGTTACCATCACTATTGTATGGGTGTGAAAAATGGGTTTTAAACGTTGCAGCGAGGAGGAGGCTGGAGGCAGTGGAGATGTCTTGTCTGAGGGCAATGTGTGATGTGAATATTACGGGGTTACCAAAAGTATTATCCAGAGGGCTGAGGAGGGCAGGAAGGGTTGCTGGGGTGATTTAGACACGAAATATAACTGATAAATTAGCACAGTCCTCTCACGTAATTTGTGTTACCTGTGATATACTTGTCACCGGTTCGAAGGCTGGTAAAGCAGGTTGTTGTTGGTGGCGCCTCGCAGGCCTGTAACCTCTTACAGCCTAACCTGCCATAATGACAGTAAGGTTGACGGTAACCTGCCATTACAACAGTAATGACAGTAAGGTAACCTGCCATTACAACAGTAATGACAGTAAGGTAACCTGCCATTACAACAGTAATAACAGTAAGGTAACTTGCCATTACAACAGTAATAACAGTAAGGTAACTTGCCATTACAACAGTAATGACAGTAAGGTAACCTGCCATTACAACAGTAATAACAGTAAAGTAACCTGCCATTACAACAGTAATGACAGTAAGGTAACCTGCCATTACAACAGTAATGACAGTAAGATAACCTGCCATTACAACAGTAATGACTGTAAGATAACCTGCCATTACAACAGTAATTACAGTAAGATAACCTGCCATTACAACAGTAATTACAGTAAGATAACCTGCCATTACAACAGTAATTACAGTAAGATAACCTGCCATTACAACAGTAATGACAGTAAGATAACCTGCCATTACAACAGTAATGACAGTAAGGTAACCTGCCATTACAACAGTAATTACAGTAAGATAACCTGCCATTACAACAGTAATTACAGTAAGGTAACCTGCCATCACAACAGTAATAACAGTAAGGTAACCTGCCATTACAACAGTAATAACAGTAAGGTAACTTGCCATTACAACAGTAATAACAGTAAGGTAACCTGCCATTACAACAGTAATAACAGTAAGGTAACCTGCCATTACAACAGTAATAACAGTAAGGTAACCTGCCATTACAACAGTAATAACAGTAAGGTAACCTGCCATTACAACAGTAATAACAGTAAGGTAACCTGCCATTACAACAGTAATAACAGTAAGGTAACCTGCCATCACAACAGTAATAACAGTAAGGTAACCTGCCATCACAACAGTAATAACAGTAAGGTAACTTGCCATTACAACAGTAATAACAGTAAGGTAACCTGCCATTACAACAGTAATAACAGTAAGGTAACCTGCCATTACAACAGTAATAACAGTAAGGTAACCTGCCATCACACCAGTAAGGTCTGTAACTTGCCATTAACAGCACTAAGGTCTACTGTAACCTGCCATAACGGCAGGTTTTGGTCCCTCCACTGGCAGTGGAGGGACCAGCAGTGGACCGGTGGATCTCTGGTCCACTGGTCCATAAGATTAACGAGAGAAATACATGCCTATCTGTTCATAAAAATTATCAGATATTATTTGATCCCACGCCTTTAGCTTAATTTCTAGGCCTATTGCTCGATAGGCCTACGATTCATTGGTCCAGAACATTCATAGGCTCGTTGGTCCATTGGTCCATAGCTCAATAGGCCTATGGGGTCCATAAACCTACACCTACATAGGGTTACAGATTAACAGATTTACAGTTTACTGAACCGTTGGTCCAACGGTCCGTAAATCCCTTGACGCGAGTCTTTGGTCCAGTGGACCATTTGGTCGCTGGACCGATATCTTTCCCGAGTACAAAATAAACAGGAAATCTTTGGAAGTAATTACAAGTTAACCGGTACATAAATTTGTTGGTCCAGCGGTACACAAACCCACTACCCTGAGCCCGGCCATGGACCAGGCTCGTCTGGTGCTAGCCTGGTTAACCAGTCTGTGACTGCTGAAATCTCGCTGGTCCACATATCCATCACAGCCTGGTTGATCTGGCACCTGGTGGAGGTGCCAGATCATATATATATATATATATATATATATATATATATATATATATATATATATATATATATATATATATATATATATATATATATATATATATATATATATATATATATATATATATATATATATATATATATATATATATATATATATGGCCTTTAATTCGGTTATATCTTTCTCTATCTTTCTGTCTGTCTCTTTGTGTCTCTCCATCTCTCTCTCCTTTTGAGATTGAGACAAGTTTGAAATCTATTTCTTTTTTCTCTCCCTTCTCCCTGCCTTTCCTCCCTGCCTTCCCTCCCTGCCTTCCCTCCCTGCCTTCCCTCCCTGCCTTCCTCTCTTCCTCTATCTCCCCTAGCCTCTCCCTCACAGTCTCTTTTATTCTCGCCCTCCCCTCCTCTCACCACAAGAAGCAAGACTTCCCATAACGTTTCGTTTCTTCTCAGTTACCTTCGTCTGGGTCACTTGATGATTCCCATATTTTTTTCACTCATCTTGGCGTTTGCTAAACGGAAATAAATGGCATTTTTGGAGGCATTTTAGGAATTTGTGGGCATTTTTGGGGGCATGTGGTGGATGTTGATGGTGGTTGAGATAGATGGGGGGTATAGATGGAGTTGATGGGGGGAGGGGGTTTGTGTTTCTGAGTACTGTTCAGGTGAGATGCAGAGGAGGCAGCCCGGAGAAGAGAGTTACCTGCAGTGTGTGTGTTGGTAGGTAGATCCCAGCCTCTCCCCTGACACTACTGATACCCCAGCCTCCCCCCTGACACTACTGATATCCCAGCCTCCCCCCTGACACTACTGATACCCCAGCCTCCCCCCAGACACTACTGATACCCTAGCCTCCCCCCTGACACTACTGATATCCCAGCCTCCGCCCTGAGACGAGTGATACCCCAGCCTCCCCCCTGACACTACTGATACCCCAGCCTCCCCCCTGACACTACTGATACCCCAGCCTCCCCCCTGACACTACTGATACCCCAGCCTCCCCCCTGACACTACTGATACCCCAGCCTCCCCCCTGACACTACTGATATCCCAGCCTCCCCCCTGACACTACTGATACCCCAGCCTCCCCCCTGACACTACTGATATCCCAGCCTCCCCCCTGACACTACTGATATCCCAGCCTCCCCCCTGACACTACTGATATCCCAGCCTCCCCCCTGACACTACTGATATCCCAGCCTCCCCCCTGACACTACTGATACCCCAGCCTCCCCCCTGACACTACTGATACCCCAGCCTCCCCCCTGACACTACTGATATCCCAGCCTCCCCCCTGACACTACTGATATCCCAGCCTCCCCCTGACACTACTGATATCCCAGCCTCCCCCCTGACACTACTGATACCCCAGCCTCCCCCCTGACACTACTGATATCCCAGCCTCCCCCCTGACACTACTGATACCCCAGCCTCCCCCCTGACACTACTGATATCCCAGCCTCCCCCCTGACACTACTGATATCCCAGCCTCCCCCTGACACTACTGATATCCCAGCCTCCCCCCTGACACTACTGATACCCCAGCCTCCCCCCTGACACTACTGATATCCCAGCCTCCCCCCTGACACTACTGATATCCCAGCCTCCCCCTGACACTACTGATACCCCAGCCTCCCCCCTGACACTACTGATATCCCAGCCTCCCCCCTGACACTACTGATACCCCAGCCTCCCCCCGGACACTACTGATATCCCAGCCTCCCCCCTGACACTACTGATACCCCACCCTCCCCCTTGACACTACTGATACCCCAGCCTCCCCCCTGACACTACTGATATCTCAACCTCCCCCTTGACACTACTGATACTACAGCCTCCCCCCTGACACTACTGATACCCCAGCCTCCCCCCTGACACTACTGATACCCCAGCCTCCCCGCTGACACTACTGATACCCCAGCCTCCCCCTGACACTACTGATATCCCAACCTCCCCCCTGACACTACTGATACTACAGCCTCCCCCCTGACACTACTGATATTCCAGCCTCCCCCTTGACACTACTGATACCCCAGCCTCCCCCCTGACACTACTGATATCCCAGCCTCCCCCGTGACACTACTGATACTCCAGCCTCCCCCCTGACACTACTGATACCCCAGCCTCCCCCCTGACACTACTGATATTCCAGGATCCTCCCTGACACTACAGATATCCCAGCCTCCCCTGACACTACTGATACCCCAGCCTCCCCCTGACGCTACTGATATCCCAGCCTCCCCCCTGACACTACTGATGCCCCAGCCTCCCCCTGGCACTACTGATATTCCAGCCTCCCCCCTGACACTACAGATATCCCAGTCTCCCCCTTGACACTACTGATATCCCAGCCTCCCCCTTGACACTACTGATACCCTAGCCTCCCCCTGACACTACTGATATCCCAGCCTCCCCCTTGACACTACTGATACCCCAGCCTCCTCCCTGACACTACTGATACCTCAGCCTCCCCCCTGACACTACTGATATCCCAGCCTCCCCCCTGACACTACTGATATCCCAGCCTCCCCCCTGACACTACTGATACCCCAGCCTCCTCCCTGACACTACTGATATCCCAACCTTCCCCTGACACTACTGATATCCCAGCCTCCCCCCTGACACTACTGATACCCCAGCCTCCTCACTGACACTACTGATACCCCAACCTCCCCCCTGACACTACTGATACCCCAGCCTCCTCCCTGACACTACTTATACCCTAGCCTCCACCCTGACACTACTGATAACCCAGCCTCCTCCCTGACACTACTTATACCCCAGCCTCCCCCCTGGCACTACTGATACCCCAACCTCCCCCTGACACTACTGATACCCCAGCCTCCCCCCTGACACTACTTATACCCGAGCCTCCCCCTGACACTACTGATACCCCAGCCTCCCCCCTGACACTACTGATACCCCAGCCTCCCCCCTGACACTACTTATACCCCAGTCTCCCCCCTGACACTACTGATACCCCAACCTCCCCCTGACACTACTGATACCCCAGCCTCCCCCCTGACACTACTTATACCCGAGCCTCCCCCTGACACTACTGATACCCCAGCCTCCCCCTGACACTACTTATACCCGAGCCTCCCCCCTGACACTACTGATACCCCAGCCTCCCCCCTGACACTACTTATACCCCAGTCTCCCCCCTGACACTACTGATACCCCAACCTCCCCCTGACACTACTGATACCCCAGCCTCCCCCCTGACACTACTTATACCCGAGCCTCCCCCTGACACTACTGATACCCCAGCCTCCCCCTGACACTACTTATACCCGAGCCTCCCCCCTGACACTACTGATACCCCAGCCTCCCCCCTGACACTACTTATACCCCAGCCTCCCCCCTGACACTACTGATACCCCAACCTCCCCCTGACACTACTGATACCCCAGCCTCCCCCCTGACACTACTGATACCCCAACCTCCCCCTGGCACTACTGATACCCCAGCCTCCCCCAGATATTACCTCCTCCTGACACTACCGATACACGTGTAATGATAAAGCTCTACATTCCGTGTAGACTTTTTTCAATACACAGCTTCATGAATAGAGACGATGAGGAGGCGGGGGCCAGGAGCTAAGCCTCGACCCCCGGTCTCCTCTCCAGCAATCACAAACAGGTGAGACCTGACATAACTGAGTTACCACAAGTGTGTGTAACGTTACCAGGTGTGTTATGTTACCAGGTGTGTGTTATGTTACCAGGTGTGTGTTATGTTACCAGGTGTGTGTTATGTTACCAGGTGCTGCCTGCGTCATCATGGCACCAAAGGGATGCTGCCTACATCTTTATGACAACGGAGGTATGCTGGCTGCATCACCATGGCAACAGGGGGATGCTGCCTGCATCATTATGACAACGGAGGTATGCTGGCTGCATCACCATGGCAACAGGGGGATGCTGCCTGCATCATTATGACAACGGAGGTATGCTGGCTGCATCACCATGGCAACAGGGGGATGCTGCCTGCATCATTATGACAACGGAGGTATGCTGGCTGCATCACCATGGCAACAGGGGGATGCTGCCTGCATCATTATGACAACGGAGGTATGCTGGCTGCATCACCATGGCAACAGAGGGATGCTGCCTGCATCACCATGGTAACACAGGGATGCTGCCTGCATCTCCATGGCAACAGAAGGATGCTGCCTGCATCACCATGAAAGCAGAGGGAAGCTGCCTGCATCTCCATGGCAACAGAGGGATGTTGCCTGCATCACCATGGTAACACAGGGATGCTGCCTGCATCTCCATGGCAACAGAGGGATGTTGCCTGCATCACCATGGTAACACAGGGATGCTGCCTGCATCTCCATGGCAACAGAAGGATGCTGACTGCATCACCATGACAACAGAGCGATGTTGCCTGCATCACCATGGCAACAAAGGGATGTTGCCTGCATCACCATGGCAACAGAGTGATGCTGCCTGCCTCAGGGTTCTTGAAACGAGAAATTGGAGATACAATCCCCTTCCTCGGATCGAACATCATTGCCTCACATATTCTATATGACCCTTGTGGGACTTTCTTGCGACTAAAATAATAATAACAATAATAATAATAATAATAATAATAATAATAATAATAATAATAATAATAATAATAATAATAATAATAATAATAACTGACATTAATAGTAATGTCAATATTAATAATAATAGTGACCAGAGAAGTAAAGGGGTAAATGGTAAATGGTGAATGGGTAAAGGGTTAAGGGGTAAATGGTTAAGGGGTGATAAGCAAGTTAGTGTTGCTGTTGTATTTTTTTCCACGTCTCAGTTAGGACAAGATGAATCGAACAGACCAAAGGAATAATTTATTCCAGACAAGGTCTTGAGGTGAGGAGTTTATTCTCTTCCTCTTCTTCTTCTTCTTCTTCCTCCTCCTCTTTTTCCTCCTTCTCTTCTTCCTCCCTCTCCTCCTCCTCCCTCTGAGACAGGAACACAGGTACAGTCATGTTAGAATTGTTTTCCAACGATCACGTCTTTCCTAATTGACCTATTGTGACCTAGCTAGGTACCTATCGTTGTTACCTAGTTACCTGCCTAGTGTAACCGCTACCTATGTAACTACTGTGACCCTCCCTGTCACTACTATGACACTCCCTGTCACTGCTGTGACACTCCCTGTCACTACTGTGACACTCCCTGTCACTACTGTGACACTCCCTGTCTCTACTGTGACACTCCCTGTCACTACTGTGACACTCCCTGTCTCTACTGTGACACTCCCTGTCACTACTGTGACACTCCCTGTCACTACTGTGACACTCCCTGTCACTACTGTGACACTCTGTCACTACTATGACACTCCCTGTCACTACTGTGACACTCCCTGTCTCTACTGTGACACTCCCTGTCACTACTGTGACACTCCCTGTCACTACTGTGACACTCCCTGTCTCTACTATGACACTCCCTGTCACTACTGTGACACTCCCTGTCACTACTGTGACACTCCCAGTCACTACTGTGACACTCCCTGTCTCTACTGTGACACTCCCTGTCACTACTGTGACATTCCCTGTCTCTACTGTGACACTCCCTGTCACTACTGTGACACTCCCTGTCTCTACTGTGACACTCCCTGTCACTACTGTGACACTCCCTGTCTCTACTGTGACACTCCCTGTCACTACTGTGACACTCCCTGTCACTACTGTGACACTCTGTCACTACTGTGACACTCCCTGTCACTACTGTGACCCTTCCTGTGACTACTGTGACACTCCCAGTCACTACTGTGACACTCCCTGTCACTACTGTGACACTCTGTCACTACTGTGACCCTCCTTGTGACTACTGTGACCTTCACTATCACTATCTCCTTGAAAGTTGGAGTGGGTGAGTGACCTGTGTGCATCCCACACTATGTGTGTTCCACACTCTGTGTGTAACACATCTTGTGTGTACCATACTGTGTGTGTACCACACTCTGTATCCCACACTGAGTGTGTACCACACTGTGTGTAGCACACTGTGTGTATACCACACTCTGTATCCCACACTGAGTGTGTACCACACTGTGTGTAGCACACTGTGTGTATACCACACTCTGTATCCCACACTGAGTGTGTACCACACTGCGTGCAGCACACTATGTATCCCACACTGTGTGCGTACCACATTACGTGTACCACACTGTGTGTATTACAGTGCGATATCACACTGTGTGTATCACACTGTGTGTGTACCACACTATGTGTATCCCACACTTTGTGTACCACGATGTGTGTATCCAACACTAGGTGTATCCCACACTGTGTACTACACTCTGTGTACCACACTGTGTATGTACCATACTGTGTGTGTATCATTCTGTGTGTGTACCACACTGTGTGTGTACCATACTGTGAGTGCACCACACTGTGTACAACACAGTGTGTATACCACACTGTGTACAACACTGTGTGTATACCACAGTGTGTGTACCATATTGTGTGTGTACAATGCTGTGTACCACACTGTGAGAGTACCACACTGTGTGAGTACCACACTCTGTGAGTACCACACTGTGTGAGTATCACACAGTGTGTGTGTACCACACTGTGTGAGTACCACATTATGTCTGTACCATACTGTGAGTGTACAATACTGTGTGTGTACCACACTGTGTGAGTACCACACTGTGTGAGTACCACACTGTGTGAGTACCACACTGTGTGAGAACCACACTGTGTGTGTACCATACTGGTGTGTACCACACTGTGTGAGTACCACACTGTGTGAGAACCACACTGTGTGTATACCATACTGGTGTGTACCACACTGTGTGAGTACCACACTGTGTGAGTACCACACTGTGTGTGTACCATACTGGTGTGTACCACACTGTGTGAGTACCACACTGTGTGAGTACCACACTGTGTGAGAACCACACTGTGTGTGTACCATACTGGTGTGTACCACACTGTGTGAGTACCACACTGTGTGAGTACCACACTGTGCGAGAACCACACTGTGTGTGTACCATACTGGTGTGTAACACACTGTGTGTGTACCACACTGTGAGTGTACCACATTGTGTGTGTACCACACGGTGTGTGTACCACACTGTATGTGTACCACACGGTGTGTGTACCACACTGTGTGTGTACCACACTGTGTGGTGTGTGTACCACACTGTGTGTGTACCACACGGTGTGTGTACCACGCGGTGTGTGTACCACACTGTGTGTGTACCACACTGTGTGTGTACCACACTGTGTGGTGTGTGTACCACACTGTGTGGTGTGTGTACCACACTGTGTGTGTACCACACAGTGTGTGTACCACACTGTATGTGTACCACACGGTGTGTGTACCACACTGTGTGTGTACCACACTGTGTGGTGTGTGTACCACACTGTGTGTGTTCCACACTGTGTGTGTACCACACTGTGTGTGTACCACACTGTGAGTGTACAATACTGTGTGTGTACCACATTGCGTGTGTACCACACTGGTGTGTACCAGACAGTGTGTGTACCACACTGTATGCACCATATGTGTGGTACAGAGTGTGTGTCTGTGGCGAGCTGGAAGGGGACGGGGTAGAGTCACATATGTAAAGAGAAGAGATGAATCTAGAGAGACGAGGTGAACCTGGGATTAACTGAATGATGGAGAATGTGTTTTCCTTATTTTATACTGTGGTTGTACCTGGGAGAGCGTCGCCCCGTCGGGTTAACAAAACTTTCTTGGGATCATTTATAAAAGTTTCAAACTCTGAACTTGTTGCTACTTTTAAACTTTAAGGTTTCAAGTTTGAGATATTTTTTATGTACTATTGTCGATTAAACTTGAAAATCTTCTCTTCTTCTTCTTCGTCTTCCACCTTCTCCATATAGATATATATAATATATATGTAATACATATAATATATATATATATATATATATATATATATATATATATATATATATATATATATATATATATATATATATATATATATATATATATATATATATATATATATATATATATATATATATATATATATATATATATATATATATATATATATATATATATATATATATAGGGAGGTACCACCTCTAGAACTGTCCTGGGGACCCTCATCCTCAGAGAAAAGAATAAACTTGCTTCAGGGAAAACTCAAGGTTCTCCTTGAAGCTGTTCGAGAATGTTCTCCTACCACTCCCTATATTTAATATATATTTTACTTAAAGACAAAATACATTGACAGAATACATTGACAAAAATACAATAGGGGGTAAAACAACATAGATAACTCATAGCTACCTCTCGAATACTTCTCCAGCTCCCCGGCGGTGGGCCGCGTACCAAGAATGCTGCAGGCATTTTCCCTCTGAATCGCAACACTGAGTCTCTAAAAAAGGAAGCTGGTCACCCTATGGTCTTTGGTTTCTATGATGAGTTTTTCTCCCAGCTCTTTGAGGAACTTTAGAGCTCACTTGCCCAATGCTCCAAGGGTCTCTCCTACCCTATTGGGATGAAGTTATAGCAAGGGGAAAGGTCTTCATATTTGCGGATCTTCTGGGTCTCCCTGTGGCTGGCACCTCTACCCCCTTCAGCTACGGAGTATGGCAAGTAGGTGTCTGCCAATGTGGCGGCACAGGTGTAGTCCCAGGCAATCTGCTTTCCATCCTTCCAAGGTAGCATAGTGGCTCCATCAGGACGCTTTTGACTTCCGTCAGACCTCTGCACTTGGGGTTCTCGTTGGGCTGAGCAGCAGGCTGTGGCGAGGCTTCTCTTTATGATATCGTTGATGTCCTCATATCTGGCATACTTTCCCTCTGATGTGTGACACACAAGACCATGAAGTCCGAATTGATCAGCCGTCGCCCTGCCGCAATTACACCTATGTTCGGTGAGGAGCACTGCAGTGTCCCTCTCTCTCAGTATATGACTGGCTCCTCCTCTTCCATACTACCTTCCCAACTACTACCTTCTACCTTCACTACTACCACTACCACCTCCTGCCTATATATACTCCTTCCTTCTCTCCGTTTCGTTAGTGTCACTTTGTAAATGGTCCAAGTCGGATCGAAACGTCGTCTTAAGCTCCTCTCTTCTATGTGCGTGTTATTTGTGTAATGTTCCCTCTAAGACACACCAGTAGAACATGAGACGTTATGGCAGGATCCTCTAAGTCATGTTCCCTCATGTTCCCTCTAAGACACACCAGTAGAACATGAGACGTTATGGCAGGATCCTCCAGGTCATGTTCCCTCTAAGACACACCAGAAGAACATGAGACTTGATGGCAGGATCCTCTAAGTCATGTTCCCTCATTTTCCCTCTAAGACACACCAGTAGAACATGAGACGTGATGGCAGGTTCCCTCTAAGACACACCAGAAGAATATGAGACGTGATGGCAGCGTCCTCCAGGTCATCATCCCTCATGTTCCCTTTAAGGTGAAGTTTTGAGAACAAGTTCACTAGGGCGCTTGAAGTTGAACCAGACTTCCAGGGATGTGAATCTGGCTTTGCACGCCCCAGGCCTACTTTAAGAGGGGAAGGGGTGTGTGCGGAGGGAGGGGAAGTGAGAGGAGGGAGGGTCTTAGGAGGGAAAGGTTACGTAAGGATTGCAAGGTGTGTGTGTGTGTGTGTGAGGGGGAAGGGTAGGTGAGGGAGGGAGTGGGATGACGGGAAGGGGAGGGACGGGAATGAGGGGAAGGGGAGAGACGGGAATGAGGGGAAGGGGAGGGACGGGAATGAGGGGAAGGGGAGGGACGGGAATGAGGGGAAGAGGAGGGACGGGAATGAGGGGAAGGGGAGGTGAGGTGAAAGGGGAAACACGCAACATCCTTGAAGTATGTCATACAAACTTCTGTATGAAGCTGTTGGCTCTTCTGGCTTCCTGAATTTTCTATGTGTCTGTGTGTATACGTGAGTGAGTATATCTGTGTGCATACCTGTGTGCGTGTGTGTATGTCTCTCTGTGTGTACATGCCTGTGTGTGTACATGCATGTGTGTGTATACGCGTGAGAATACTTGTGTGTATGCCTCTGTGTGTGTCAATGCCTGTGTATGTATGCCTGTGCCTGTATACAGGTGTGATTATACCTATGTGTATGCCTGCGTGTGTGTGTGTGTGTATTCCTGTGTGTGTTTTCCTATTGTGTGTACACCTGTGTGGCACTCATACTTCGTGTATGTGCATCTAAGTTTAAACACACACACACACACACACACACACACACACACACACACACACACACACACACACACACACACACACACACACACACACACACACACACACGCACACACACACACACACACAAACACACATACACACACGCTGCAACCTATCGTCCCCATTGCACCCTAATCTACCCCCCTAACCACCCTCTATCCACCCTGTTTCCACCTCGTATGCTCCCCACCAACCAAAATAACCTCCCTTTACCCTTCATCCCCCTTCCCCTTACCTATATCCCCCTAAAACACCCCTTAACCCTTGCAATTGCAATTAACTCCCCTTAATCACCTGCCGGTTGAAAGGCCCAATTAAGTTGCTATGCAGGTGGCTAGTTCTGCTAGCCCCACTCCTAGCAATCCTAGCTGGGCGTCCTAGGGGCTCGCTACAAATGACGTCGCTAATCGATCTGTTAGCGGAGATCGATCGTGGAAAGGAGGATCGAACCTACACTGGCGAGATTCGTCATAGCTTGTGACATCTTCCTTCCTGTGAGAGAGGAAACGGCAGCAAGCAGGCTGAGGGAAGTGAGGGGAAACAAGGGAGGGAGAGAAAGAGAGGGAGGGGAACTAAGAGAAAGATGGAAGCAAGGAGACTTCAGGAAAGGGGAAACCAAGTAGAGAATGAGAAGAGACAGAAGGAGAGGTGGGGAGAAGAGACACAGGGGTGCAGAGACAGGGGAGAAAGAGGCAGAAGGGAAGGGAACGAAGGGGAGAGGGGTAAGAAAGGAAGCAGATAAGACTGAGAAAGAAGAAATGAAAATTTTGGACATCACGATAATTAAAGAAGCTGAGAGATGTGTGTGTACTTCTTAGTGTATATACACTGAGAGATGTCTGTACTTCTTAGTGTATATACACTGAGAGATGTCTGTACTTCTTAGTGTATATACACTGAGAGATGTCTGTACTTCTTAGTGTATATACACTGAGAGATGTCTGTACTTCTTAGTGTATATACACTGAGAGATGTCTGTACTTCTTAGTGTATATACACTGAGAGATGTCTGTACTTCTTAGTGTATATACACTGAGAGATGTGTGTACTTCTCAGTGTATATACACTGAGAGATGTGTGTACTTCTTAGTGTATATACACTGAGAGATGTGTGTACTTCTCAGTGTATATACACTGAGAGATGTGGGTACTTCTCAGTGTATATACACTGAGAGATGTGTGTACTTCTCAGTGTATATACACTGAGAGATGTGTGTACTTCTTAGTGTATATACATTGAGAGATGTGTGTACTTCTCAGTGTATATACACTGAGAGATGTGTGTACTTCTTAGTGTATATACACTGAGAGATGTGTGTACTTCTTAGTGTATATACACTGAGAGATGTTTGTACTTCTTAGTGTATATACACTGAGAGATGTTTGTACTTCTTAGTGTATATACACTGAGAGATGTTTGTACTTCTTAGTGTATATACACTGAGATAAGTGTGTACTTCTCAGTGTATATACACTGAGAGATGTGTGTACTTCTTAGTGTATATACACTGAGAGATGTGTGTACTTCTTAGTGTATATACACTGAGAGATGTGTGTACTTCTTAGTGTATATACACTGAGAGATGTGTGTACTTCTCAGTGTATATACACTGAGAGATGTGTGTACTTCTTAGTGTATATACACTGAGAGATGTGTGTACTTCTTAGTGTATATACACTGAGAGATGTGTGTACTTCTTAGTGTATATACACTGAGAGATGTGTGTACTTCTTAGTGTATATACACTGAGAGATGTGTGTACTTCTCAGTGTATATACACTGAGAGATGAATATATATTGTAGGGCTGTAGGGTAAATCTTTGAAAAAAAAATCCATAACTTACGTGTGTATGTGTGTGTGTGTGTGTGTGTGTGTGTGTGTGTGTGTGTGTGTGTGTGTGTGTGTGTGTGTGTGTGTGTGTGTGTGTGGGTGTGTGTGTGTGTGTGTGTGTGTGTGTGTGTGTGTGTGTGTGTGTGTGTGTGTGTGTGTGTGTGTGTGCGTGCGTGTGTACTCACCTAGTTGAGGTTGCGGGGGTCGAGTCCGAGCTCCTGGCCCCGCCTCTTCACTGATCGCTACTAGGTCACTCTCCCTGAGCCGTGAGCTTTATCATACCTCTGCTTAAAGCTATGTATGGATCCTGCCTCCACTACATCGCTTCCCAAACTATTCCACTTACTGACTACTCTGTGGCTGAAGAAATACTTCCTAACATCCCTGTGATTCATCTGTGTCTTCAACTTCCAACTGTGTCCCCTTGTTACTGTGTCCAATCTCAGGAACATCCTGTCTTTGTCCACCTTGTCAATTCCTCTCAGTATTTTGTATGTCGTTATCATGTCCCCCCTATCTCTCCTGTCCTCCAGTGTCGTCAGGTTGATTTCCCTTAACCTCTCCTCGTAGGACATACCTCTTAGCTCTGGGACTAGTCTTGTTGCAAACCTTTGCACTTTCTCTAGTTTCTTTACGTGCTTGGCTAGGTGTGGGTTCCAAACTGGTGCCGCATACTCCAATATGGGCCTAACGTACACGGTGTACAGGGTCCTGAATGATTCCTTATTAAGATGTCGGAATGCTGTTCTGAGGTTTGCTAGGCGCCCATATGCTGCAGCAGTTATTTGGTTGATGTGCGCTTCAGGAGATGTGCCTGGTGTTATACTCACCCCAAGATCTTTTTCCTTGAGTGAGGTTTGTAGTCTCTGGCCCCCTAGACTGTACTCCGTCTGCGGTCTTCTTTGCCCTTCCCCAATCCTCATGACTTTGCACTTGGTGGGATTGAACTCCAGGAGCCAATTGCTGGACCAGGTCTGCAGCCTGTCCAGATCCCTCTGTAGTTCTGCCTGGTATTCGATCGAGTGAATTCTTCTCATCAACTTCACGTCATCTGCAAACAGGGACACCTCAGAGTCTATTCCTTCCGTCATGTCGTTCACAAATACCAGAAACAGCACTAGTCCTAGGACTGACCCCTGTGGGACCCCGCTGGTCACAGGTGCCCACTCCGACACCTCGCCACGTACCATGACTCGCTGCTGTCTTCCTGACAAGTATTCCCTGATCCATTGTAGTGCCTTCCCTGTTATCCCTGCTTGGTCCTCCAGTTTTTGCACCAATCTCTTGTGTGGAACTGTGTCAAACGCCTTCTTGCAGTCCAAGAAAATGCAATCCACCCACCCCTCTCTCTCTTGTCTTACTGCTGTCACCATGTCATAGAACTCCAGTAGGTTTGTGACACAGGATTTCCCGTCCCTGAAACCATGTTGGCTGCTGTTGATGAGATCATTCCTTTCTAGGTGTTCCACCACTCTTCTCCTGATAATCTTCTCCATGATTTTGCATACTATACATGTCAGTGACACTGGTCTGTAGTTTAATGCTTCATGTCTGTCTCCTTTTTTAAAGATTGGGACTACATTTGCTGTCTTCCATGCCTCAGGCAATATCCCTGTTTCGATAGATGTATTGAATATTGTTGTTAGGGGTACACATAGCGCCTCTGCTCCCTCTCTCAATACCCATGGGGAGATGTTATCTGGCCTCATTGCCTTTGAGGTATCTAGCTCACTCAGAAGCCTCTTCACTTCTTCCTCGGTTGTGTGCACTGTGTCCAGCACATGGTGGTGTGCCCCACCTCTCTGTCTTTCTGGAGCCCCTTCTGTCTCCTCTGTGAACACTTCTTTGAATCTCTTGTTGAGTTCCTCACATACTTCACGGTCATTTCTTGTTGTCTCTCCTCCTTCCTTCCTTCCTTAGCCTGATTACCTGGTCCTTGACTGTTGTTTTCCTCCTGATGTGGCTGTACAACAGTTTCGGGTCAGATTTGGCTTTCGCTGCTATGTCATTTTCATATTGTCTTTGGGCCTCCCTTCTTATCTGTGCATATTCGTTTCTGGCTCTACGACTGCTCTCCTTATTCTCCTGGGTCCTTTGCCTTCTATATTTCTTCCATTCCCTAGCACACTTGGTTTTTGCCTCCCTGCATCTTTGGGTAAACCATGGGCTCATCCTGGCTTTTTCATTATTCCTGTTACCCTTGGGTACAAACCTCTCCTCAGCCTCCTTGCATTTTGTTGCTACATATTCCATCATCTCATTAACTGGCTTCCCTGCCAGTTCTCTGTCCCACTGAACCCCGTTCAGGTAGTTCCTCATTCCTGTGTAGTCCCCTTTCTTGTAGTTTGGCTTCATTCGTCCTGGCCTTCCTGCTTCTCCCTCCACTTGTAGCTCTACTGTGTATTCGAAGCTTAAAACCACATGGTCACTGGCCCCAAGGGGTCTTTCATATGTGATGTCCTCGATATCTGCACTACTCAAGGTGAATACTAAGTCTAGCCTTGCTGGTTCATCCTCTCCTCTCTCTCTCGTAGTGTCCCTTACGTGTTGGTACATGAAGTTCTCCAGTACCACCTCCATCATCTTAGCCCTCCATGTATCTTGGCCCTCATGTGGGTCCAAGTTCTCCCAATCGATCTCCTTGTGGTTAAAGTCACCCATGATCAGGAGCTTTGCCCTGCATGCATGAGCCCTTCTGGCCACTCTAGCCAGTGTGTCAACCATCGCTCTATTGCTCTCGTCGTACTCTTGCCTTGGCCTCCTGCTGTTCTGTGGTGGGTTATACATCACTGCTATTACCACTTTGGGACCTCCAGAGTGAAGTGTTCCCGCTATGTAATCACTTTCTTCTCCGCTGTGTGTGTGTGTGTGTGTGTGTGTGTGTGTGTGTGTGTGTGTGTGTGTGTGTGTGTGTGTGTGTGTGTGTGTGTGTGTGTGTGTTTCCC
>NC_091349.1:8043817-8076317 GCF_038502225.1 Cherax quadricarinatus
GTGTACATGTACGTATACGTGTACGTGACACAAGGACACCCGGGGTCACAATCAGTGGTTTGGAAAATGTAAAAATATGGTTATGGCTGAATTATACACATTTTTGTTTCTCCCATTTACTCTGATTTCCCCTCTCCCGACCCCTCACTCTGCCCTTCCCCTCTCCCGACCCCTCACTCTGCCCTTCCCATCCTCCCCTCACCTCCCCTCCCCCGATAACGCCAACGTCCCCTCATTCGCAGATTTCCCAAATAACTTTTATTTTTATTTTAATGTATATCACCACAGATATATATATATATATATATATATATATATATATATATATATATATATATATATATGTGTGTGTGTGTGTGTGTGTCTGTGTGTGTAGAAGTGAGTAAAAATTGTGTGAGGGGTCAGTTGGTACTAGGAGGAGAGGGGAGAGGGGAGAGGGGAGAGGGGAGAGGGGAGAGGGGAGAGAGGGGAGACAGTCGTGTCCTCGTATGAATAATAATGCTCAGAAATCATAGCGATGTCCCGATGGTTTCCTCTCCCTCCTCCCCCTCCCCTCCCCCTCCCCTCCCCCTCCCATTCCCTCTGTCTCCTCCCTATCTCCTCTCCCCCTTCATATCACTCCCCTCCCTCCCCTCCCTCATCTCCTCCCTTCCATCCCTCTCACTCCCTCCCCTCTCTCTCACTCCCTCATTCTCTCCCTACCCTTTTCACTCATCTCCTTCCTGTTCCTTTCCTGCATTTCCTCCCTTCCTCCCTGCCTCTCATCCTCATAACAAAAGCAGTTTACATATATATATATATATATATATATATATATATATATATATATATATATATATATATATATATATATATATATATATACGCAATACGATCACAGTAAACAGGTGATTTCAGAATATGCAAAACAACCATTGCGAAAGAATAGAGAAATTCTAAGCGCTTTCGTGACTACTCACATTATCAAGGAGCAATAAAAGTAATGCATCAGAGGAAGGCATATAAAGGGTCTAGACCACACCTCACTATCACATCCCACAACAAAGCAACACCTGACGCGCGACTCATAAGAAAGAGAACACTGCAGCAGGCCCGCTGGCCCAACTAGACAGGTCCTTCACACAACCCACAAACAAACTATTCTACCCAAGAATTAAGAATTTTAAAATTTATTATTTGTCCAATGTATTATTAAATTCTTCCCAAATTCTATTAATTATAAATGGATCTAAGAAAAGTAGTTGCTAAATCTTTTAAAATTGCCACAAATACTTTTTACAATCCAAAAAGGGACAACCAGCCTTATTCAACTAAAAATATGTTGGTTCTCCCTTACCATCAAAACTTGCTTGATATTTCTTCTCTTCTTAAGACTTTTAATATCAAAGTTGTATCTTGATACAGTAAAAAAACTTTTGATAAAGAATTCCCCCCAAAATGCTGACGGATGTGTCTATAAGATTCCTTGTACAATTTGCGATAAAGTTTATTACGGTCAAACTGGTAAAAATCTCGAACTAAGATTAAAACAACATAAATATAGCATTAGAACTGGACAAGATTCCAATGTTCTATTTAATCATGTGAGAGATTTTAACCATCCAATTGATTTTAAAAAGTTGAGAAAGTAGTATCAAGCAAGTCCATGGTTGACAGGAATATAATTGAATCTTGTTTCATAAAAAGCAGTTTTGACAATAATATGAATATTTCCTTTGGTTTATATAAATTAGATCCATTTATAATTAATAGAATTTGGGAAGAATTTAATAATACATTGGACAAATAATAAATTTTAAAATTCTTAATTCTTGGGTAGAATAGGTTGTTTGTGGGTTGTGTGAAGGACTTGTCTAGTTGGGCCAGCGGGCCTGCTGCAGTGTTCTCTTTCTTATGAGTCGCACGTCAGGTGTTGCTTTGTTGTGGGATGTGATAGTGAGGTGTGGTCTAGACCCTTTATATGCCTTCCTCTGATGCATTACTTTTATTGTTCCTTGATAATGTGAGTAGTCACGAAAGCGCTTAGAATTTCTCTATTCTTTTGCAGTGGTTGTTTTGCATATATATGGAGGTGAATGATAGCTCTAGGCCTTTTGTGTACAATGAACACATCATCAGGAGCTTACAATATAGTAGGAGGTCCAGGCAGGTTCGTCCAGAGGATCGACTCTCTCCTGTGGACTCATTTACTGACAATATATCGTCCATTTACTGGTAGTCAGTTATTTAGTTATTATTAAAGCAAGACGAACCTTAGATGGTGGGGTTGACACCTGTCTTCTTGGGTCACGGTAATGACCATTCACAGTTGTTTATTGAATGACTAAGTGATGAATATTTTGTGTTATTTTGTTGTCATATTTGGTGTGTGTGTGTGTGTGTGTGTGTGTGTGTGTGTGTGTGTGTGTGTGTGTGTGTGTGCACGTGTGTGTGGAGGGGTGAGGGGAGGGGATGATGGAGGAGGGGCTGTATTTGCAGGGGTGAAGGGATGAAGAAGGGGAGGGGATGAGGGAGAGGAAGAGATAAAACAGTAGATATGTAAGGGGAAGGCATGAGGAAAGTAAGAAGAGTGACGTAGGGGAAGAGGTGAAGGAGAAGGCGAGGTGAGGGCGGGAAGGGGAGAGGTTTGACAGAAGGAGGTTAGGGAGGGAGGGTGAGGTTGAGTAGGAGGAGAGGGGAGTGTCACTATCACAATCGCGAGAAAAATAACACGATGGATAACGAGAACCTTCAAAACAAGAGATGCCAAGCTACTGATGATCCTCTTTAAGTTACTTGTTCTCTCTAGGCTGGAATATTACTGTGCACTGACAGCAACATTCAAGGTAAGTGGAATCTAGAGAATGTTCAGAGAACCTTCACTGCTTGTGTAAGTTCCATCAAGCACCATAACAAATGAAGTTCCTTGACCTGTATTATTCCTTGGAACGCAGGCGAGAAAGATACATTATAATTAACTCCTGAAATGTTTTAGAGGGACTAGTCCCAAATCTGCGCACAGAAATCACTCCCTACGAAAGCAAGAGGCTGACTAGACGGTGCAAAACTAAGCCCAGTGAAAACCAGTACACTGACAGACAAAACAAATGTAAATGGCCCAAGACTATTCAACCGCCTCCTATCACACATAAGGGGGATTACCAATGGACCCCTGGCTGTCTTCAAAAGGAAACTGGATAGATCCTTAAAATCAGTTCCTGATCAGCCGGGCTGTTGTTCATACATTGGATTGCGTACAGCCAGCAACAACAGCCTGGTTGATCAGATGTTTATCCACCGGGAGACCTGGTTATGGACCGGGCCGCGGGGGCGTTGACCCCCGGAGCACCCACCAGGCAGACTAGTGTGATCTGGCAACAAACTCACAATGGTCTGAAAAAATGATAATTGGTAACGATAATTGAATTATTGGCCCAATTTATGGGTGATATAAATACAAAACTTATGATTATTTAGAGCCAGAGTGAGATTATCAATTGATTTTGATTTAGAATGTGTTTTGAAAACATTCAAAGTCAATGGTGTTGAGTGTAGGTTAGAGAGCGAAGTGCTGGTAAGTACTGTGACTGGTGTGAGATACTGTCTCTCAGGGTGAGATACTGTCTCTCAGGATGAGATACTGTCTCTCAGGGTGAGATACTGTCTCTCAGGGTGAGATACTGTCTCTCAGGGTGAGGTACTGTCTCTCAGGGTGAGATACTGTCTCTCAGGGTGAGATACTGTCTCTCAGGGTGAGATACTGTCTCTCAGGGTGAGACACTGTCTCTCAGGGTGAGGTACTGTCTCTCAGGGTGAGATACTGTCTCTCAGGGTGAGATACTGTCTCTCAGGGTGAGGTACTGTCTCTCAGGTTGAGATACTGTCTCTCAGGGTGAGATACTGTCTCTCAGAATGAGATACTGTCTCTCAGGGTGAGATACTGTCTCTCAGGGTGAGATACTGTCTCTCAGGGTGAGGTACTGTCTCTCAGGGTGAGATACTGTCTCTCAGGGTGAGATACTGTCTCTCAGGGTGAGATACTGTCTCTCAGGGTGAGACACTGTCTCTCAGGGTGAGGTACTGTCTCTCAGGGTGAGATACTGTCTCTCAGGGTGAGATACTGTCTCTCAGGGTGAGGTACTGTCTCTCAGGGTGAGGTACTGTCTCTCAGGGTGAGGTACTGTCTCTCAGGGTGAGATACTGTCTCTCAGGGTGAGATACTGTCTCTCAGGGTGAGGTACTGTCTCTCAGGGTGAGATACTGTCTCTCAGGGTGAGATACTGTCTCTCAGGGTGAGGTACTGTCTCTCAGGGTGAGGTACTGTCTCTCAGGGTGAGATACTGTCTCTCAGGGTGAGACACTGTCTCTCAGGGTGAGGTACTGTCTCTCAGGGTGAGATACTGTCTCTCAGGGTGAGATACTGTCTCTCAGGGTGAGATACTGTCTCTCAGGGTGAGATACTGTCTCTCAGGGTGAGATACAGTCTCTCAGGGTGAGATACTGTCTCTCAGGTTGAGATACTGTCTCTCAGGGTGAGATACTGTCTCTCAGGGTGAGATACTGTCTCTCAGGGTGAGATACTGTCTCTCAGGGTGAGATACTGTCTCTCAGGGTGAGATACTGTCTCTCAGGGTGAGATACTGTCTCTCAGGGTGAGATACTGTCTCTCAGGGTGAGACACTGTCTCTCAGGGTGAGATACTGTCTCTCAGGGTGAGATACTGTCTATCAGGGTGAGATACTGTCTCTCAGGGTGAGATACTGTCTCTCAGGGTGAGGTACTGTCTCTCAGGGTGAGATACTGTCTCTCAGGGTGAGATACTGTCTCTCAGGGTGAGATACTGTCTCTCAGGGTGAGATACTGTCTCTTAGGGTGAGATACTGTCTCTCAGGATGAGACACTGTCTCTCAGGGTGAGATACTGTCTCTCAGGGTGAGATACTGTCTCTCAGGGTGAGATACTGTCTCTCAGGGTGAGATACTGTCTCTCAGGGTGAGGTACTGTCTCTCATGGTGAGATACTGTCTCTCAGGGTGAGATACTGTCTCTCAGGGTGAGATACTGTCTCTCAGTGTGAGATACTGTCTCTCAGGGTGAGATACTGTCTCTCAGCGTGAGATACTGTCTCTCAGGGTGAGATACTGTCTCTCAGGGTGAGATACTGTCTCTCAGCGTGAGATACTGTCTCTCAGGGTGAGATACTGTCTCTCAGGGTGAGGTACTGTCTCTCATGGTGAGATACTGTCTCTCAGGCTGAGATACTGTCTCTCAGGGTGAGATACTGTCTCTCAGTGTGAGATACTGTCTCTCAGGGTGAGGTACTGTCTCTCAGGGTGAGATACTGTCTCTCAGGGTGAGATACTGTCTCTCAGGGTGAGATACTGTCTCTCAGGGTGAGATACTGTCTCTCAGGGTGAGATACTGTCTCTCAGGGTGAGATACTGTCTCTCAGGGTGAGATACTGTCTCTCAGGGTGAGATACTGTCTGTCAGGGTGAGGTACTGTCTCTCATGGTGAGATACTGTCTCTCAGGGTGAGATACTGTCTCTCAGGGTGAGATACTGTCTCTCAGGGTGAGATACTGTCTCTCAGGGTGAGATACTGTCTCTTAGGGTGAGATACTGTCTCTCAGGATGAGACACTGTCTCTCAGGGTGAAATACTGTCTCTCAGGGTGAGGTACTGTCTCTCATGGTGAGATACTGTCTCTCAGGGTGAGACACTGTCTCTCAGGGTGAGATACTGTCTCTCAGGGTGAGATACTGTCTCTTAGGGTGAGATACTGTCTCTCAGGGTGAGGTACTGTCTCTCATGGTGAGATACTGTCTCTCAGGGTGAGACACTGTCTCTCAGGGTGAGATACTGTCTCTCAGGGTGAGATACTGTCTATCAGGGTGAGATACTGTCTCTCAGGGTGAGATACTGTCTCTCAGGGTGAGGTACTGTCTCTCAGGGTGAGATACTGTCTCTCAGGGTGAGATACTGTCTCTCAGGGTGAGATACTGTCTCTCAGGGTGAGATACTGTCTCTCAGGGTGAGATACTGTCTCTCAGGCTGAGATACTGTCTCTCAGGGTGAGATACTGTCTCTCAGGGTGAGATACTGTCTCTCAGGGTGAGATACTGTCTCTCAGGGTGAGATACTGTCTCTCAGGGTGAGGTACTGTCTCTCATGGTGAGATACTGTCTCTCAGGGTGAGATACTGTCTCTCAGGGTGAGATACTGTCTCTCAGTGTGAGATACTGTCTCTCAGGGTGAGATACTGTCTCTCAGCGTGAGATACTGTCTCTCAGGGTGAGATACTGTCTCTCAGGGTGAGATACTGTCTCTCAGCGTGAGATACTGTCTCTCAGGGTGAGATACTGTCTCTCAGGGTGAGGTACTGTCTCTCATGGTGAGATACTGTCTCTCAGGCTGAGATACTGTCTCTCAGGGTGAGATACTGTCTCTCAGTGTGAGATACTGTCTCTCAGGGTGAGGTACTGTCTCTCAGGGTGAGATACTGTCTCTCAGGGTGAGATACTGTCTCTCAGGGTGAGATACTGTCTCTCAGGGTGAGATACTGTCTCTCAGGGTGAGATACTGTCTCTCAGGGTGAGATACTGTCTCTCAGGGTGAGATACTGTCTCTCAGGGTGAGATACTGTCTGTCAGGGTGAGGTACTGTCTCTCATGGTGAGATACTGTCTCTCAGGGTGAGATACTGTCTCTCAGGGTGAGATACTGTCTCTCAGGGTGAGATACTGTCTCTCAGGGTGAGATACTGTCTCTTAGGGTGAGATACTGTCTCTCAGGATGAGACACTGTCTCTCAGGGTGAAATACTGTCTCTCAGGGTGAGATACTGTCTCTCAGGGTGAGATACTGTCTCTCAGGGTGAGATACTGTCTCTCAGGGTGAGGTACTGTCTCTCATGGTGAGATACTGTCTCTCAGGGTGAGATACTGTCTCTCAGCGTGAGATACTGTCTCTCAGGGTGAGATACTGTCTCTCAGGGTGAGGTACTGTCTCTCATGGTGAGATACTGTCTCTCAGGGTGAGATACTGTCTCTCAGGGTGAGATACTGTCTCTCAGTGTGAGATACTGTCTCTCAGGGTGAGGTACTGTCTCTCAGGGTGAGATACTGTCTCTCAGGGTGAGATACTGTCTCTCAGGGTGAGATACTGTCTCTCAGGGTGAGATACTGTCTCTCAGGGTGAGATACTGTCTCTCAGGGTGAGATACTGTCTCTCAGGGTGAGATACTGTCTCTCAGGGTGAGATACTGTCTCTCAGGGTGAGGTACTGTCTCTCATGGTGAGATACTGTCTCTCAGGGTGAGATACTGTCTCTCAGGGTGAGGTACTGTCTCTCAGGGTGAGATACTGTCTCTCAGGGTGAGATACTGTCTCTCAGGGTGAGATACTGTCTCTCAGGGTGAGATACTGTCTCTCAGGGTGAGATACTGTCTCTCAGGGTGAGATACTGTCTCTCAGGGTGAGGTACTGTCTCTCATGGTGAGATACTGTCTCTCAGGGTGAGATACTGTCTCTCAGGGTGAGGTACTGTCTCTCAGGGTGAGATACTGTCTCTCAGGGTGAGATACTGTCTCTCAGGGTGAGATACTGTCTCTCAGGGTGAGGAACTGTCTCTCAGGGTGAGGTACTGTCTCTCATGGTGAGATACTGTCTCTCAGAGTGGGGTACTGTCTCTCAGGGTGAGATACTGTCTCTCAGGGTGAGATACTGTCTCTCAGGGTGAGGTACTGTCTCTCAGGGTGAGGTACTGTCTCTTAGGGTGAGATACTGTCTCTCAGGGTGAGGTACTGTCTCTCAGGGTGAGATACTGTCTCTCAGGGTGAGATACTGTCTCTCAGGGTGAGTTACTGTCTCTCAGGGTGAGACACTGTCTCTCAGGGTGAGATACTGTCTCTCAGGGTGAGATACTGTCTCTCAGGGTGAGATACTGTCTCTCAGGTTGAGATACTGTCTCTCAGGGTGAGATACTGTCTCTCAGGGTGAGATACTGTCTCTCAGGGTGAGATACTGTCTCTCAGGGTGAGATACTGTCTCTTGGGGTGAGATACTGTCTCTCATGGTGAGATACTGTCTCTCAGGGTGAGATACTGTCTCTTAGGGTGAGATACTGTCTCTCATGGTGAGATACTGTCTCTCAGAGTGGGGTACTGTCTCTCAGGGTGAGATACTGTCTCTCAGGGTGAGGTACTGTCTCTCATGGTGAGATACTGTCTCTTAGGGTGAGATACTGTCTCTCAGGGTGAGGTACTGTCTCTCATGGTGAGATACTGTCTCTCAGGGTGAGATACTGTCTCTCATGGTGAGATACTGTCTCTCAGGGTGAGGAACTGTCTCTCAGGGTGAGGTACTGTCTCTCATGGTGAGATACTGTCTCTCAGAGTGGGGTACTGTCTCTCAGGGTGAGATACTGTCTCTCAGAGTGAGATACTGTCTCTCAGGGTGAGATACTGTCTCTCAGGGTGAGATACTGTCTCACAGGGTGAGATACTGTCTCTCAGGGTGAGGTACTTTCTCTCATGGTGAGATACTGTCTCTCAGGGTGAGATACTGTCTCTCAGGGTGAGATACTGTCTCTCAGGGTGAGATACTGTCTCTCAGGGTGAGATACTGTCTCTCAGGGTGAGGTACTGTCTCTCAGAGTGAGATACTGTCTCTCAGGGTGAGATACTGTCTCTCAGAGTGAGATACTGTCTCTCAGGGTGAGATACTGTCTCTCAGGGTGAGATACTGTCTCGCAGGGTGAGATACTGTCTCTCAGGGTGAGATACTTTCTCTCAGGGTGAGATACTGTCTCTCAGGGTGAGATACTGTCTCTCAGGGAGATGTACTATCTCTCAGGTAAGGTGGTACTGTCTCTCAGGGTGAGGTACCGTCTCTCAGGGAGATGTACTATCTCTCAGGTAAGGTGGTACTGTCTCTTAGGGTGAGTTACTGTCTCTCATGGTGAGGTACTGTCTCTCAGAGTGAGGTACTGTCTCTCAGGGAGATGTACTATCTCTCAGGTAATGTGGTACTGTCTCTCAGGGTGAGGTACTGTCTCTCAGGGTGAGGTACTGTCTCTCAGGGAGATGTACTATCTCTCAGGTAAGGTGGTACTGTCTCTCAGGGTGAGTTACTGTCTCTCAGGGTGAGGTACTGTCTCTCAGGGTGAGGTACTGTCTCTCAGGGAGATGTACTATCTCTCAGGTAAGGTGGTACTGTCTCTCAGGGTGAGTTACTGTCTCTCAGGGTGAGGTACTGTCTCTCAGGGTGAGGTACTGTCTCTCAGGGAGATGTACTATCTCTCAGGTAAGGTGGTACTGTCTCTCAGGGTGAGTTACTGTCTCTCAGGGTGAGGTACTGTCTCTCAGGGTGAGGTACTGTCTCTCAGGGAGATGTACTATCTCTCAGGTAAGGTGGTACTGTCTCTTAGGGTGAGTTACTGTCTCTCAGGGTGAGGTACTGTCTCTCAGGGTGAGGTACTGTCTCTCAGGGAGATGTACCATCTCTCAGGTAAGGTGGTACTGTCTCTTAGGGTGAGTTACTGTCTCTCAGGGAGATGTACTATCTCTCAGGGTGATGTACTGTCTCTCAGGGTGAGGTACTGTCTCTCAGGGTGAGGTACTGTCTCTCAGGGTGAGGTACTCTCTCTCAGGGTGAGGTACTGTCTCTCAGGGAGATGTACTATCTCTCAGGTAAGGTGGTACTGTCTCTTAGGGTGAGGTACTGTCTCTCAGGGAGATGTACTATCTCTCAGGTAAGGTGGTACTGTCTCTCAGGGTGAGGTACTGTCTCTCAGGGAGATGTACTATCTCTCAGGTAAGGTGGTACTGTCTCTCAGGGTGAGGTACTGTCTCTCAGGGAGATGTACTATCTCTCAGGTAAGGTGGTACTGTCTCTCAGGGTGAGGTACTGTCTCTCAGGGAGATGTACTATCTCTCAGGTAAGGTGGTACTGTCTCTCAGGGTGAGGTACTGTCTCTCAGGGAGATGTACTATTTCTCAGGTAAGGTGGTACTGTCTCTCAGGGTGAGGTACTGTCTCTCAGGGAGATGTACTATCTCTCAGGTAAGGTGGTACTGTCTCTCAGGGTGAGGTACTGTCTCTCAGGGAGATGTACTATCTCTCAGGTAAGGTGGTACTGTCTCTCAGGGTGAGGTACTGTCTCTCAGGGTGAGGTACTGTCTCTCAGGGAGATGTACTATCTCTCAGGTAAGGTGGTACTGTCTCTCAGGGTGAGGTACTGTCTCTCAGGGAGATGTACTATTTCTCAGGTAAGGTGGTACTGTCTCTTAGGGTGAGTTACTGTCTTTTAGGTGAGAAACTATCTTATTGTCTTCCGTTCCTTTATCCCTCTCTATTACTTTATCCCACTTCCCTTCCTTTATCACCTTCTCTTCCTTTACTTCCCTTCTCCAGATTCCAGCATCACCCAGCCTTTAGCGGAGTTTCTTCTCTCCTTCTAGCCCTCAATTCCCCTCCCGTCCTATCCATCCTTATCTTCCTTCCCCCTCTCTTCCAAAACCCAGCTGACTCCCCTTTCCATCTCCCCTCTCTCTTTCCCACACTCTCCCCTAAATCACACCCAGAGATTCCTTTTGCCCCTTTTTCTCAAGATCGTAGTTCCCTATTCTATTATCTCCCTCTCTGTTTCTCTGTCTGTCTCTCTCTCGCACTGATGCTGCGTTCACAGATCTGTGACCGCAGCATCAGTTTCAATGTTGACAAGTGCAAGTAAGGCATTTTTGGGTGGAACAATCTCTAACGTGAATCAAAATATTTGTTAACAAGGTAAGAGATACAAGATAAGCAAGGGATGCTTGGAGAGATCATCACCAACAACTTCAACACTAGCTAACATTATCTTATCAGAGAATAACAAAGCTAACTCAATGTTAGCTTTCATAGCTGGTGAAAACCTGTAGCACAGAACACCAGACACATTACTAAGTCTCTGTCATGCTCTTGTTAGACCCTATCTTGATTATGTCCTCCAGGTGTGGTCTACTAGTAACATGGAGGACGAAGATGTACAGGAGAGGGTACAGGTAAGAGGTACCAAGCTGGTACCATCACTGGAGAGGGTATAGGTAAGAGCACCAAGCTGTTACCAACACTGGAGAGGGTTCAGGTAAGACCTACCAAGTTGGTACCATCACTGGAGAGGGTTCAGGTAAGACCTACCAAGTTGGTACCATCACTGGAGAGGGTACAGGTAAGACCTACCAAGTTGGTACCATCACTGGAGAGGGTACAGGTAAGACCTACCAAGTTGGTACCATCACTGGAGAGGGTGCAGGTAAGACCTACCAAGCTGGTACCATCACTGGAGAGGGTACAGGTAAGACCTACCAAGTTGGTACCATCACTGGAGAGGATGCAGGTAAGACCTACCAAGCTGGTACCATCACTGGAGAGGGTACATGTAAGACCTACCAAGTTGGTACCATCACTGGAGAGGGTGCAGGTAAGACCTACCAAGTTGGTACCATCACTGGAGAGGGTACAGGTAAGACCTACCAAGTTGGTACCATCACTGGAGAGGGTGCAGGTAAGACCTACCAAACTGGTACCATCACTGGAGAGGGTACAGGTAAAAGCACTAAGCTGTTACCATCACTGGAGAGGGTACAGGTAAGAGCTACCAAGCTGGTACCATCACTGGAGAGGGTACAGGTAAGAGCAACCAAGCTGGTACCATCACTGGAGAGGGTACAGGTAAGAGCAACCAAGCTGGTACCATCACTGGAGAGGGTACAGGTAAGAGCAAACAAGCTGGTACCATCACTGGAGAGGGTACAGGTAAGAGCAACCAAGCTGGTACCATCACTGGAGAGGGTACAGGTAAGAGCAACCAAGCTGGTACCATCACTGGAGAGGGTACAGGTAAGAGCTACCAAGCTGGTACCATCACTGGAGAGGGTACAGGTAAGAGCTACCAAGCTGGTACCATCACTGGAGAGGGTACAGGTAAGAGCTACCAAGCTGGTACCATCACTGGAGAGGGTACAGGTAAGAGCTACCAAGCTGGTACCATCACTGGAGAGGGTACAGGTAAGAGCTACCAAGCTGGTACCATCACTGGAGAGGGTACAGGTAAGAGCAACCAAGCTGGTACCATCACTGGAGAGGGTACAGGTAAGAGCAACCAAGCTGGTACCATCACTGGAGAGGGTACAGGTAAGAGCTACCAAGCTGGTACCATCACTGGAGAGGGTACAGGTAAGAGCTACCAAGCTGGTACCATCACTGGAGAGGGTACAGGTAAGACCTACCAAGCTGGTACCATCACTGGAGAAGGTACAGGTAAGAGCTACCAAGCTGGTACCATCACTGGAGAGGGTACAGGTAAGAGCTACCAAGCTAGTACCATCACTGGAGAGGGTACAGGTAAGAGCAACCAAGCTGGTACCATCACTGGAGAGGGTACAGGTAAGAGCTACCAAGCTAGTACCATCACTGGAGAGGGTACAGGTAAGAGCAACCAAGCTGGTACCATCACTGGAGAGGGTACAGGTAAGAGCAACCAAGCTGGTACCATCACTGGAGAGGGTACAGGTAAGAGCTACCAAGCTGGTACCATCACTGGAGAGGGTACAGGTAATAGCTACCAACTCCATAACTCAAGACAATGGGAAAAAACACCGAGGCAGAAGATGCAACACTAACGTATGTGAAGGTTTTCTTGCAAACAGAATTACAGAAGAATGGAACAAACTAACAGCTGAAGCTGTAAGTTTGTTTAGGAACCAGCTGGACAAGCACTAAGAACCAGCTGGACAAGCACTAAGAACCAGCTGGACAAGCACTCTGAAAATACAGGAGATTCAGGTAGATAGTAAGCTGGAGCAATCTGAAGTCTACAGATTACTAATGGTTGGTCAGCAACAAAGCAACATAACTAATAGCAGCAGTAGGAGTAGTAGTATTAGTAGTAGTAGTAGTAGTAGTAGTAGTAGTAGTAGTAGTAGTAGTAGTAGTATTAGTAGTAGTGTTAACAGTAGTAGTGTTAGCTGTAGTAGTAATTGTGGTAGTAGTAGCAGAAGTAGTAGTAGATGGTTGATAGTCACAGTAACACGCAGTAGAGACAGTAGAGTAAGTCTAGTAGTTAAGATAGTAACAATACTATTTTAGTAGTAGTAGTAGTAGTAGTAGTAGTAGTAGTAGTAGTAGTAGTAGTAGTAGTTCACGTCTACCATCCACTTCCATCTCTACTCTAAATCCATCACATATTTTTCATTGAGAAGTATTGTATATTATCCTCCTGTTGTCATGTTGGTAGTGAGGGGAGGGAGTGCAGAATAGGGAGAGAGCCTTCTGCTTTACTATCCTGGCCCTCTCCTCTCTCTCTCTCTCTCTCTTTCTCTTACACACACATAGATAATACACGGTAGCCCTTAAACAAGATAGAAGCACATAGTTCCTCACAGTAAACAGCTTCATTGTGGCCTTTCTCTCTCTCTCTCTCTCTCTCTCTCTCTCTCTCTCTCTCTCTCTCTCTCTCTCTCTCTCTCTCTCTCTCTCTCTTTTCACACAAAATCTAAACAGAAATCAAAACAAACAGTCTCCCGCCCCTGGGGAGACAAGGAGGGGAGGACGCAGAGGTAATGTGAAGAGAGAGGGAAGAGGAGAGAGGGGGAGGGGAAAGAGGGGAGAGGGGAGAGGGGAGAAGGGAGAGGGAGAGGGGAGAGGGGGTGACGACAAGGAGTAGTGATTCCCTGCTGGATGTTATATGGTTGTTTGAGTAACACTGATGACTGAGAACATATGTCAGTGTGTTGGGGAGTCACTGAGGGGAGGAGACCAGGGCAGGAGACCAGGGCAGGAGACCAGGGCAGGAGACCAGGGCAGGAGACCAGGGCAGGAGACCAGGGCAGGAGACCAGAGGAGGAGACCAGGGCAGGAGACCAGGGCAGGAGACCAGGGCAGGAGACCAGGGCAGGAGACCAGAGGAGGAGACCAGGGCAGGAGACCAGGGCAGGAGACCAGGGCAGGAGACCAGGGCAGGAGACCAGGGCAGGAGACCAGGGCAGGAGACCAGAGGAGGAGACCAGAGGAGGAGACCAGGGCAGGAGACCAGGGCAGGAGAGCAGGGCAGGAGAGCAGGGCAGGAGAGCAGGGCAGGAGAGCAGGGCAGGAGACCAGGGCAGGAGACCAGAGCAGGAGACCAGGGCAGGAGACCAGAGCAGGAGACCAGGGCAGGAGACCAGGGCAGGAGGCCAGGGCAGGAGACCAGAGGAGGAGAACAGGGCAGGAGACCAGAGGAGGAGACCAGGGCAGGAGACCAGGGCAGGAGACCAGAGCAGGAGACCAGAGGAGGAGACCAGGGCAGGAGACCAGGGCAGGAGACCAGGGCAGGAGACCAGAGGAGGAGACCAGGGCAGGAGACCAGAGGAGGAGACCAGGGCAGGAGACCAGGGCAGGAGACCAGGGCAGGAGACCAGAGCAGGAGACCAGAGGAGGAGACTAGGGAAGACCAGGGCAGGAGACCAGGGCAGGAGACCAGAGGAGGAGACCAGGGCAGGAGACCAGAGGAGGAGACCAGGGCAGGAGACCAGGGCAGGAGACCAGGGCAGGAGACCAGGGCAGGAGACCAGGGCAGGAGATCAGGGCAGGAGACCAGAGGAGGAGACCGGGGCAGGAGACCAGGGCAGGAGACTAGGGCAGGAGACCAGGGCATGAGACCAGGGCAGGAGGCCAGAGGAGGAGACCAGGGCAAGAGACCAGGGCAGGAGACCAGGGCAGGAGACCAGGGCAGGAGACCAGGGCAGGAGACCAGAGGAGAAGACCAGGGCAGGAGATCAGGGCAGGAGACCAGGGCAGGAGACCAGGGCAGGAGACCAGGGCAGGAGACCAGAGGAGACCAGGGCAGAAGACCAGGGCAGGAGACAAGGGCAGGAGACCAGGGCAGGAGACCAGAGCAGGAAACCAGGGTAGGAGACCAAGGGAGGAGACCAGGGGAGGAGATCAGGGCAGGAGGCTAGGGCCGGAGACCAGGGCAGGAGACCAGGGCAGGAGACCAGGGCAGGAGACCAGGGCAGGAGACCAAGGCAGGAGACCAGGTCAGGAGACCAGAGGAGGAGACCATAGGAGAAGACCAGAGGAGGAGACCAGAGGAGGAGACCAGGGGAGGAAACCAGAGGAGGAGACCAGGGGAGGAGGCCAGGGGAGGAAACCAGGGGAGGAGACCAGAGGAGGAGACCAGAGGAGGAGACCAGGGGAGGAGACCAGGGGAGAAGACCAGGGCAGGACACCAGGGCAGGACACCAGGGGAGGAGACCAGGGAAGGAGACCAGAGGAGGAGACCAGGGCAGGAGACCAGGGCAGGAGACCAGGGTAGGAGACTAGGGCAGGAGACCAGAGGAGGAGACCAGGGGAGGAGACCAGGGAAGGAGACCAGAGGAGGAGACCAGGGCAGGAGACCAGAAGAGGAGACCAGGGCAGGAGACCAGAGGAGGAGACCAGGGCAGGAGACCAGGGAAGGAGACCAGGAGAGTAGAATAGGGGAGGAGACCAGGGGAGTCACTGAGGGAAGGAGACTAGGGAGATGAGGGAAGATGAGGGGAGTAGAGAAAATGCGAAATGAGATGAGGAAGAGGAGGAGAAGACGGAAGAGAGAATGCGGGAGGAAGGGGGAAGAGGGGAGGAAAAGAAGGGAGAATATAAAGAAATGCAGGGGGGAGTGAGAGAGTGAGAGAGAGAGAGAGAGAGAGAGAGAGAGAGAGAGAGAGAGAGAGAGAGAGAGAGAGAGAGAGAGAGAGAGAGAGAGAGAGAGAGAGAGAGAGAGTGAGAGAGAGAGAGAGAGAGAGAGAGAGAGTGAGAGAGAGAGAGAGAGAGAGAGAGAGAGAGAGAGAGAGAGATGGGATCCCCAGTCCCGTGATTCCATGGGAGGGAAGGAGAGGCGGAATGGGATAGAAGGAGGGACGGAACGGGAGAAGGAAGGAAGGAAGAACTGGTGAGGGAAATGTGACGGAAGACATGACATAGAAAGGAGGAAATGACGTGACATTACCTCATCATGGAGGAGGAGGAAGAGGGGGAGGAGGAAGAGGAGGGGAGGGGAGGAGGAAGAGAAGGAGGAGGAAGAGGGGAGGAGGAAAAGGAGGAAGAGGGGGAGGAGGAGAAAGAAGGGAAGAGGAGGAGGATGAAAGGAGAGGAAGAGGTGAAATCAGGAGACGACAAAAAGAGAAACCAAGATGAGAAAGAATACTGATAAAGATAATAATTAAAATAAAATAATAATAATAATAATAATAATAATAATAATAATAATAATAATAATAATAATAATAATAATAATAATAATAATAATAATAATAATAATGACAATAAAAAAGATGGGAAGAAGGAGGGAAGTGATGATGGCGGAGAGATAAAGATGGAGAGAGAGGGAGAGTACGAGGAGGGAGACAGACAAGAACAGGGAAGAGGGAGACAGAGAAGAACAGGGAAAAGGGAGATTGAGAAAAATTGGTAAAAGGGAGATAGAGAAGAATAGGTAAGAGGAAGAAAGAGAAGAATAGGGAAGAGGAAGACGAAGACTAAGGATGAGAGAGAGAAAGAGGAGGGAGAAAGAAGGAGGAGGTAGGAGGGAGAAGGGGAGGCGGAAAAGAGAAGTGAGAGAGAGAAGATAAACAGGAAGAAAGAGATGTAAATGAGAGACAGAAGATGGAAAAGAGAAGGGAGACAGAGATAAGAGAAAGAAAGGGGGATGGGAGAGGCAGAGAAGGGATGACAAGATAAAGAGATAGAAAAGAGGGAAAGAAAGAAAGAATAGAGAGGGCATGGTCAAGGAAAATAGAAAAGAAATGGAAGCAGGCAGGAAAGAAAAGAGAGGAAAGGTAAGAGGTAGAGGGGAGAGGAAAAAGAAGAGGAGAGGGGAAAGTAGCACAGGAGGAGAGGGAAGAAAATAGGAGATAAAGAAGTAGAGAGAATAATACACTTGGAAAAGAAACGGAAGGGGGGAGAGACAGGTAGAAGAGACGAGAGAACAAGAGAGAGAGAAAGAGAGAGAGAGAAGGAGAAGGAACGAGGCGGATAGCTTGACGGAAGGACGGAAGAAGGGAGAAGAAGGAACGGAAGTGAGACGTCAATAGTAGTCGAGAACGTTACACTTATGTGAACGTAACTAGAAACCACTTTCCAGTACCTAGAAACCATTTTACATGCCTAGAAACCGCTTTCCAGCAACTAGAAACCACTTTCCAGTAACTAGAAACCACTTTCAGTAACTAGAAACCATTTTACAGATCTAGAAATTGCTTTCCAGTAATTGAAACCACTTTCCAGTAACTAGAAACCACTTTCCAGTAACTAGAAACCACTTTCCAGTAACTAGAAACCACTTTCCAGTAACTAGAAACCACTTTCCATAACTAGAAACCACTTTCCAGTAACTAGAAACCACTTTCCAGTAACTAGAAACCACTTTCCAGTAACTAGAAACCACTTTCCAGTAACTAGAAACCACTTTCCATAACTAGAAACCACTTTCCAGTAACTAGAAACCACTTTCCAGTAACTAGACACCACTTTCTAGTACCTAGAAACCACTTTCCAGTAACTAGAAGCCATTTTACAGGTTTTGAAACCACTTTCCAATAACTAGAAACCATTTCACAGGTCCAGAAAACATTTTCAAGACACTAGAAACCATTTTTGTTAGTTCCAAGGCACCATTTTCCAGACACAAGGTCTCCATTTTCTTCGCGCAAGAGTCGATTCTTGTAGCGGTGGATGAAGAAGAGGTTACCAGTAGCCTGGAGCTGCGCAGGTTGCTGTGTCTCCGGAAGCCACCCAGTGAAACCTCTTGACTCTCCTTTGAAGCCTCTTGATTCCGGTTTGAAGCCTCTTGATTCCGTTCTGAAGCCTCTTGATTCCGGTTTGAAGCCTCTTGATTCCGTTCTGAAGCCTCTTGATTCCGTTTTGCAGCCTCTTGACTCCGTTCTGAAGCCTCTTGATACCGTTATGAAGCCTCTTGATTCCATTTTGCAGCCTCTTGACTCTGTTCTGAAGCCTCTTGATTCCGTTTCGAAGCCTCTTGATTCCGTTCTGAAGCCTCTTGATCCCGTTCTGAAGCCTCTTGATTCCGTTCTGAAGCCTCTTGATTCCGTTTTGAAGCCTCTTGATTCCGTTTTGAAGCCTCTTGATTCCGTTCTGAAGCCTCTTGATTCCGTTTTGCAGCCTCTTCACTCCGTTCTGAAGCCTCTTGATTCCGTTTTGAAGCCTCTTGATTCCATTCTGAAGCCTCATGATCCCGTTTTGAAGCCTCATGATTCCGTTTTGAAGCCTCTTGATTCCGTTCTGAAGCCTCTTGATTCCGTTCTGAAGCCTCTTGATTCCGTTCTGAAGCATCTTGAATCCGTTCCGAAGCCTCTTGATTCCGTTCTGAAGCCTCTTGATTCCGTTTTGAAGCCTCTTGATTCCGTTCTGAAGCCTCTTGATTCCGTTCTGAAGCCTCTTGAATCCGTTCCGAAGCCTCTTGATTCCGTTTTGAAGCCTCTTGACTCCGTTGTGAAGCCTCTTGATTCCGTTTTGAAGCCTCTTGATTACTACATTTACAGAACAATAAATTCTAATATAAATCCCGACATGAAGCACTTTTTTTGAAGCCTCTTCCTTCCATTTTGAAGCCTCTTGATTCCGTTCTGAAGCCTCTTGATTCCGTTCTGAAGCCTCTTGAATCCGTTCCGAAGCCTCTTCCTTCCATTTTGAAGCCTCTTACTTCCGTTGTGAAGCCTGTGCCTTCGTTTTGAAGCCTCTTGCTGAAACCTCTTGCTTCATTGAAGCCTCTGCCACCACTGAGATCTCTTCCCCATTGAAGCCTCTGCCCTTACTGAAGCCTCTGCCCCCAGTGAAGCTTCTGCCCCCAGTGAAGCCTCTGTCCCCTACTGAAGCCTCTGCTTCCCATTCTTCCACTGTTCCCCAAAAAATAACCCATTTCCCTTTACTGACAACGTGTAGGTCTGGGTAGAGCTCTGGGTGGAGCCCTGGGTGGAGCCCTGGGTGGAGCTCTGGGTGGAGCTCTGGGTGGAGCTCTGGGTAGAGCTCTGGGTGGAGCTCTGGGTAGAGCTCTGGGTAGAGCTCTGGGTGGAGCTCTGGGTAGAGCTCTGGGTGGAGCCCTGGGTAGAGCTCTGGGTGGAGCTCTGGGTAGAGCTCTGGGTGGAGCTCTGGGTAGAGCTCTGGGTAGAGCTCTGGGTAGAGCTCTGGGTGGAGCCCTGGGTGGAGCTCTGGGTGGAGCTCTGGGTGGAGCTCTGGGTAGAGCTCCCTGGGCTCTGGAGCTGGGTGGAACTGGGTGGGCCCTAGAGCTCTGGGTGGAGCCCTGGGTAAGGCTCTGGGTAGAGCTCTGGGAGGAGCCCTGGGTAGAGCTCTGGGTAGAGCTCTGGGTGGAGCTCTGGGTAGAGCTCTGGGTGGAGCCCTGGGTAGAGCTCTGGGTAGAGCTCTGGGTGGAGCCCAGGGTAGAGCTCTGGGTGGAGCCCTGGGTGGAGCTCTGGGTGGAGCTCTGGGTGGAGCTCTGGGTAGAGCTCTGGGTGGAGCTCTGGGTAGAGCTCTGGGTGGAGCCCTGGGTAGAGCTCTGGGTAGAGCTCTGGGTGGAACTCTGGGTGGAGCCCTGGGTAGAGCTCTGGGTAGAGCTCTGGGTGGAGCCCTGGGTAGAGCTCTGGGTGGAGCCCTGGGTAGAGCTCTGGGTAGAGCTCTGGGTGGAGCCCTGGGAAGAGCTCTGGGTAGAGCTCTGGGTGGAGCCCAGGGTAGAGCTCTGGGTGGAGCCCTGGGTAGAGCTCTGGGTGGAGCCCTGGGTAGAGCTCTGGGTAGAGCTCTGGGTGGAACTCTGGGTGGAGCCCTGGGTAGAGCTCTGGGTAGAGCTCTGGGTGGAGCCCTGGGTAGAGCTCTGGGTAGAGCTCTGGGTGGAACTCTGGGTGGAGCCCTGGGTAGAGCTCTGGGTAGAGCTCTGGGTGGAGCCCTGGGTAGAGCTCTGGGTGGAGCCCTGGGTAGAGCTCTGGGTGGAGCTCTGGGTAGAGCTCTGGGTGGAGCTCTGGGTGGAACTCTGGGTAAAGCTCCATTAAATGTGTTTTTTTATCCTAGTGAATAACGAACGGAGGATCAAACCTTCAACACTGAATAATAATAATAATAATAATAGTAATAATACATACACAATACACACAATAATACACAATACACACAATAATAATAATAATAATAATATTTATAATGAATCTTTACTCAGGCAAAAAACATCAAGTTGATTCATTGGTAATCAATGTTGTCCGTTTTTTTTTTTTTTGCCTCTGCCTCTTCCAAACTCTCTCTCTCTCTCTCTCTC
Organism: Cherax quadricarinatus; assembly: GCF_038502225.1. Lineage (NCBI taxonomy): Eukaryota > Metazoa > Arthropoda > Malacostraca > Decapoda > Parastacidae > Cherax > Cherax quadricarinatus. The sequence goes on from NC_091349.1 coordinate 8,064,108, forward strand.
TCTCTCTCTCTCTCTCTCTCTCTCTCTTAAGCAACATCAAGGGGGGAACGGGAACGGGAGAGGCGAGCAGAGGAACGTAGGAAGATAAGTGGACGAGAGAATTTGGGAGAGTAGTAAAGGGTTTCGTTTTCTCCTTTGCATGTTTTGGTTTTCCATCCCAGAGGCCTTTTAAACTCATAGTTTAGGCCCTTTAAATCATCCATCCTATAGTAGGTCCTTTTAAACTCATCCTAGCTCAGGCCAGTAGGCCCTTTAAACTCATACGGTGGTAGGAAACTCATCTAGTAGGCCCTCATCATAGTAGGCCTTTTAAACTCATCTAGTAGGCCCTTTAAACTCATACGGTAGGCCTTTTAAACTAATCTAGTAGGCCCTTTAAACCTTTTAGGTGGGCCTTTTCTCATCCTAGTGGCCCTTTAAACTCCCATTTCCAAAGCCTTTTTAAACTAATCCTAGTAGGCCTTTAAACTCATCCGGCCAGGCCTTTTAAACTAAGGCCTATAGGCCTCAAACTACCACTCATCCAGTAGGCCCTTTAAACTCATACGGTAGGCCTTTTAAACTCATCCAGTAGGCCCTTTAAACTCATCCGGTAGGCCTTTTAAAATCATCCGGTAGGCCTTTTAAACTCGTCCAGTAGGCCCTTTAAACTCATACGGTAGGCCTTTTAAACTCATCTAGTAGGCCCTTTAAACTCATACGGTAGGCCTTTTAAACTCATCCAGAAGGCCTTTTAAACTCATCCAGTAGGCCTTTTAAATTCTCCCAGTAGGCCTTGTCATATGGGTGAGAAAAAAAAGGTCGGAAACCTACTTAACTATTTCCCATTAAACATTTAATTTATATTTTTATAATGAAAGGATTGAATCATTTTAGAAATAGAAAGAAAATCTGAATTTATTCAACGGGGAATTGAGTCCGAATCAAACAGATTTATATATATAAACAGTCAAATCGATTTATTATAAGGCTTTAACCTGTTATTATTATTATTATTATTATTATTATTATTATTATTATTATTATTATTATTATTATTTTCATTGTTACTACATATATATATATATATATATATATATATATATATATATATATATATATATATATATATATATATATATATATATATATATATATATATATATATATATTATATATATATATTATATATATATATATATATATATATATATATATATATATATATATATATATATATATATATATTATATATATATATATATATATATATATATATATATATATATATATATGGTGATTCATAGAAACGATGAGGGGAAAGATGGTGAGTATAGTTATACCAACACTCTTATATGGGTGTGAAGCATGAGTGGTGAATGTTGTAACAAGAAGAAGGCTGGAGGCAGTGGAGATGTCATGTCTGAGGGCAATGTGTGATGTGAATATAATGCAGATAATTCGTAGTCTGGAAATTAGAAGGAGGTGTGAGATTACCAAAACTGTTGTCCAGAGGGCTGAGGAGAGGTTGTTGAGGTGGCTCGGGCATGTAGAAAGGATGGAACGAAATAGAATGACCTGGAGAACGTATTAACCTGTAGTGGAGGGAAGGCGGGGTAGGGGTCGGCCTTGGAAAGATTGGAGGGAGAGGATAAAGGAGGTTTTGTGTGCGAGGGGCTTGGACTCCCAGCAAGCATGAATGAGTGTGTTAGATAGGAACAAATGGAGACAAATAGTTTTGAAGACTTGATGTGCTGTTGGAGTGTAAGCAAGATAACATTTATGAAGGGATTCAGGGAAACCGGCAGGCCGGACTTGAGTCCTGGAGATGGGAAGTACAGTGTCTGCACTCTGAAGGAGGGGAGTTAATGTTGCAGTTTTATAACTGTAGTGTAAATGCGCCTCTGGCAAGACAGTGATGTAGTGAATGATGATGATGAAAGTTTTTCTTTTTCGGGTCACCCTGCCTTGGTGGGAGAAGGCCGATGTGTTAATGAAAAAATAATATATGTGTGTATGTATAGTTACAATAAGGTGTGAGCCAGCTGCCGGCATGAGACAGTCTGAACAGGTGGAACACTTACCACAGACTAGGTGATCGACTCAGCCACCTGTCTTACACCTCCCCTGAGAAATCAGAGCACCGCAGTGCTCTAAATAACCAGCGGACACTCTGGGGGCGCATGCTAGCTATAAAAGCTATAAATGGATCAGTTAGCTTTTTAATGCTGGCGAAATGAGTACAGGTCTCGTGGTACGGTGTTAAGGCGTCTTTAATAATGGATTATCAACTCACGCAAGCGTGCGTGAGTTGATTACGTGCAGACTGTGTACGTACGGGGCGTCCTTCTGAAATCTGTACGTAGAGAACGTACAGATTCTGTTATGTCTGTAAGTTTTGGTATTCAGCTAAAAATTATACTAGTAATTTTGATGGTGTTAGTGGTAGTGGTGGTGATAGTTGTGATAGTGGTGGTGGTGTTGGTGGTGATGGTGGTGGTGGTGATGGTGGTGGTGATGGTGGTGGTGATGATGGTGAAGACTGTTTAACATTGATGGTGCTATGAGATATGTTATAATTGTGGCAGTGAAGAAGAAGATATCAATTTAAAACATGTCAACAACATGTCAACAACATGTCAACAACATGTCAACAACATGTCAACAACATGTCAACAACATGTCAACAACATGTCAACAACATGTCAACAACACAAGACAATCAACACTACAAAACAACACCATAAGTCAGTCAATACAGACAACTGATAACACAGATTAATAACATAAGATAATAACATAAGATAATAACACAAGACAATCACGCAAGGCAACGCAATAACCCACACGTGGTAACTACCTAACAATCACAATCACAAGTCAGCACACAAATCTCCCTTTGATTGTTTTTTAAAGTTATTTGTATATTCAAGAGAGATATGATATCCTCTCTCTCTCTCTCTCTCTCTCTCTCTCTCTCTCTCTCTCTCTCTCTCTCTCTCTCTCTCTCTCTCTCTCTTCTCAAGTCTCTTATTCGTTCCTCTTATCGATTCTTCTAATTTAAACTATCTATTTTTCCCCTTCCTTTTCGACTTTTCTTTCCTCCTCCTCCTCCCACTTCCTTCCTTTTCTTTCTTCCCTCTTCCACCTGACATTTGTGGCATCTCTCTCTCTCTCCCCTTACGCACAGCCCCTCCCATTTCTGTCTCTTATCCCCCCTTTCTCTGTCATTCTTCTTGATGCCAGCCGTCTTTTCCTTTCTTTCGTTTCTTCTTATTCTTCTTCTTCTCCTTATTATTATTATTATTATTATTATTATTATTATTATTATTATTATTATTATTATTATTATTATTATTATTATTATTATTATGCTAATCATTCTACATTTTCATTCTCTTTTTTTTATTTTCTTTATCTTCTCCATCTTTAGCTCAATTATCCCCATTCCCAAACATTTTCCATTTCTCTTTTTTTTATTGTCTTTCTCTTCTCCATCTTTAGCTCAATTATCCCCATTCCCAAACATTCCATTTCTCTATTCCCATGCAGACTTTCCTATGTTCCACTCTTTCCATCTTCATTCTCCTTCATCTCTTGCTTGTTCTCTTCTTCACTCCATTTTATTCTCCTATTCATCCTTCCACTTTTCCTTGGAGTTTATCCCTTCCCATTCACGTTCCCATTCTTCCTCTTCCTCTTTCTTGCTTCTCTTTCTTTCCTTCCTCCTCTTTCCCTCCTTTCCCTGCCAGGGGAGGAAGAGGAGGAGGAGGAAGAGAAGGAGGAGAAGAAGAAAGAGACTCCCTTCCCTTCTCCTTCACTTCCTTCTACCAGGAAGGAAGAGAAGGAATAGGGGTCTCCCTCCTCCCCTTTCCTCCTCTGAACTACCACCCCCTTCCCCTGCCCCTCCCCCTGCCCCTCCCCCTGCCCCTCCCCCTGCCCCTCCCCCTGCCCCACCCCCTGCCCCTTGAGCCGTGCAGGCCACAGCAGCAGAGCGCTACAGATATTGGCCATGTTTTATTCATCAGCGTAATGGATACGCCAGACCAAGTCTTCTCTCAGCTGCGCCACGAATATTCACAGCGTTGAGTAGCATTCCACAATTCTGGGGCCCCAGTAAGGCTTCCCCAACCTTCCTCTTCTCTATCCCCTGCCTGTGGCACTCACCATGGGGCCCACCATGGGGCCAAAACAAGCGCCTATCCACCAACAGGGTAGGTGCCTCGCCGGCCATTGTTTACAAACATTGGGAGTATAAGTGCCGTGAGTGTGGGAGGCAAATGAATCATAAGTGACGTGATCCTCCACCCAAGAAACAGCTCGTTCGCTCCTCTCTGAAGACAAGTGACAGTCGAGGGACAAAGCTGCTAGGAGGAGGGGAGATGGGTGAGGAGAGTTGGAGAGGAGGGGTGTGTGGGGGGTGGGGGATAGGAAATAAGAAGAAGGGAATCTGGTTCCTCCGCCTTCATGCCTTAAACAGCCGTGACCAGAGGGGGAGGGGGATGATGTCTGGCCTACCGATAGATGATGGCCAGTTGGAGAGGTCGAGTGTGTGGTCTGGTGCTGCCACTGCTGCTACTGCTACTACTGTAGCAGCTACTTGATGTGTACATTAGTCTGCGTCTCCCCACAGGAAGACATACCCCACATAATCCTACTCTCATATCTGCCAAAGTTCTACGGGAAGGTTAGTAATGTCCCTTGTGCCTAGATGGCGTGCCTTCTCAAAACATATGGCTGGTACGACAAATGGTGGTCTGACACCATCACCACGGATGGTGTCAGACCACGATGGGTACTCTGGCGAGGAAATTGTTCCAGTTCCTCTGTGCCTATTTTACTTCCCCTCGTAACTGGTTCTATCGTCTTGGCTGTTTTTCCACTTTCATCAGCTCTTCCTCATCTAGTGTTAAATGGACTTTCTTCTCTCACAAAACTCACTTCTGTTCTCTCTCTCTCTCTCTCTCTCTCTCTCTCTCTCTCTCTCTCTCTCTTAAGCTTCTATTTCCTCTATTTACCCATATCATCCCTCTCCCTTCTCCCCTCTCTCTGCTGTCCGCAATCCTCCCCTCTCACTATGGACAGATGCGGCGTGTCTAAGTAAAATATTCAGTACGATATTAAACCACAATCACGGACCTATCTCCCTCCCTCTCTCTCTCTCTCTCTCTCTCTATATATATATATATATATATATATATATATATATATATATATATATATATATATATATATATATATATATATATATATATATATATATATATATATATATATATATATATATATATATATATATATATAAGCCAGCTCTAGCGACCTCCGCCTTCACCAGGAGCTAAATCCTTGAAGTGAAGGAAAGAACACTCAAGAAATAACCCAAAGTATGAAGAAAATGCACACACACACACACACACACACACACACACACACACACACACACACACACACACACACACACACACACACACACACACAACACACACACCTGACAGGGAGGCAACAACGAGTCATGGTACGTGACGAGGTGTCAGGAGTGGGCGCTTGTGACAAGCGGGGGTTCCACAGGGGTCAGTCCTAGGACCTGTGCTGTTCTTGGTATATGTGAACGACATAACGGAAGGGATAGACTCAGAAGTGTCCTTGTTTGCAGACGATGAAGTTAATGAGAAGAATCAAATCGGATGAGGATCAGGCAGGATCATAAAGAGACCTGGACAGGCTACAAGCCTGGTCCAGAAACTGGCTCCTTGAGTTTAACCCTGCCAAATGCAAAGTCATGAAGATTGGGGAAGGGCAAAGAAGACCGCAGACACAATATAGTTTAGATGGCCAAAGACTGCAAACCTCACTCAAGGAAAAGATCTAGGGGTGAGTATAACACCGAGCATATCTCCTGGAGGCGCACATAAATCAGATAACTGCTGCAGCATACGGGCGCCTGGCAAACCTACGGATAGCGTTCCGATACCTCAATGAGTCGTTCAAGACACTGTATACCATTTACGTCAGGCCCATACTGGAGTATGCAGCACCAGTTTGGAATCCACACCTAGTCAAGCACGTCAAGAAATTAGAGAAAGTGCAAAGGTTTGCAACAAGACTAGTCCCAGAGCTACGGGGATTGTCGTACGAAGAAAGGTTGAGGGAAATCGGCCTGACGACACTGGAGGCCAGGAGGGTCAGGGGAGACATGATAACGACATATAAAATAGACACGGTGGACAAAGACAGGATGTTCCAGAGATGGGACACATACACAAGAGGTCACAATTGGAAGTTGAAGACTCAGATGAATCAAAGGGATGTTAGGAAGTATTTCTTCAGTCATAGAGTAGTCAAGTCGTGGAATAGTCTAGAAAGTGAAGTAGTGGAGGCGGGAACCATACATAGTTTTAAGGCGAGGTATGATAAAGCTCATGGAGCAGGGAGAGAGAGGACCTAGTAGCAATCAGTGAAGAGGCGGGGCCAGGAGCTATGACTCGACCCCTGCAACCACAAATAGGTGAGTACAAATAGGTGAGTACACACACACACACACACACACACACACACACACACACACACACACACACACACACACACACACACACACACACACACACACACACAGGGCCAGGAGCTCGGACTCGACCCCCGCAACCTTAACTAGGTGAGGTGAGTGAGTACACACGCACACACACAAAGAAAGACGGAGAGGTGGGGTACACCATCAAGTGCTGGACACAATACATACAACCGAGGAAGAAGTGAAGAGGCTGCTAAGTGAGCTAGATACCTCAAAGGCGATGGCGCCGGATAACATCTCTCCATGGGTCCTGAGAGAGGGAGCAGAGGCGCTTTGTGTACCACTAACAATAATATTCAACACAGCTATCGAAACAAGGATATTACCTGAGGTATGGAAGACAGCAAATGCATTCCTAATTTAAAAAAAAAAAAACGGAAACAGACACGAAGCATTAAACTACAGACCAGTGTCACTGACTTGTATAGTATGCAAAGTCATGGAGAAGATTATCAGAAGAGTGGTGGAACACCTCGAAAGGAATGATCTTATCACGACAGCCAACACGGTTTCAGGGACGGAAAATCCTGTGTCACAAACCTACTGGAGTTCTATGATATCGTGACGGCAGTAAGACAAGAGAGAGGGGGGGGGGTAGACTGCGTTTTTTTTCTGTAAGGTGTTTGATACAGTTCCACACAAGAGATTAATGCAAAAGCTGGAGGACCAAGCAAGGATAACAGGGAAGGCACTGCAATGGATCAGGGAATACCTGTCAGGAAGACAACAGCGAGTCATGGTACGTGGCGAGGTGTCAGAGTGGGCGCCTGTGACGAGCGGGGTTCCATAGGGATCAGTCCTAGGACCGGTGCTGTTTCTGGTATATGTGAACGACATGCAGATGAAGTGAAGTTGATGATAAGAATTCATTCAGGCAGAACTACAAAGGGATCTGGAGAGGCTGCAGACCTGGTCCAACAACTGGCTCCTGGAGTTCAATCCCACCAAGTGCAATCATGAAGATTGGATGAAGGGCCAAGAAGACCGCAAACGGAGTACAGTCTAGGGGGGCCAGAGACTACAAACCTCACTCAAGGAAAAAGATCTTGGGGTGAGTATAACACCAGGCACATCTCCTGAAGCGCACGTCAACCAAATAACTGCTGCAGCATATGGGCGCCTAGCAAACCTCAGAACAGCATTCCGACATCTTAATAAAGAACCGTTCAGGACCCTGTACACCTTGTACGTTAGGCCTATATTGGAGTATGCGGCACCAGTTTGGAACCCATACCTATCCAAGCACGTAAAGAAACTAGATAAAGTGCAAAGGTTTGCAAGAAGACTAGTCCCGGAGTTAAGGGGCATATCCTACGAGGAGAGGTTAAGGGAAATCGACCTGACGACACTGGAGGACAGAACAGTTAGGGGGAATATGATAATGACATATAAAATACTGAGAAGAATCTACAAGGTGGACAAAGACAGGATGTTCCAGAGATTGGACACAGCAACAAGGGGTCACAGTTGGAAGTTGAAGACTCATATGAATCACAGGGATGTTAGGGAGTATTTCTTCAGTCACAGAGTAGTCAGGAAGTGGAATAGTTTGGGAAGCGATATAGTGGAGGTAGGATCCATACATAGCTTTAAGCAGAGGTATGATAAAGCTTATGGTGCAGGGAGAGTGACCCTGTAGCGGCCAGTGAAGAAGCGGGGCCAGGAGCTGTGACTCGACCCCTGCAACCACAACTAGGTGAGTACACACACACACACACACACACACACACACACACACACACACACATACAGGTGTGTTTTTTTTTTTTTGTCAACCGGTGGTGCCAGATGACAGGAAATTATAGGCACGGGATGCCGGGGAAGGCACTCTGGGGGAGGCACTCAGTGGAAAGCACCCATGGAGAAAGCACTCAGAGGAAAGCACCCAGGGGAAAGCACTCAGGGGAAAGCACTCAGTGGGAAGCACCCAGGGGAAAGCACTCAGGGAAAGCACTCAGGGGAAAGCACCCAGTGGAAAGCACCCAGGGGAAAGCACTCAGAGGAAAGCACCCAGGGGAAAGCACCCAGGGGAAAGCACTCAGAGGAAAGCACCCAGGGGAAAGCACTCAGGGGAAAGCACTCAGTGGGAAGCACTCAGTGGGAAGCACCCAGGATAAAGCTGTTACAGACTATGTGACGGAGACGAAAAAGACGAATAACCAGCAAAAGAAGAAACACTTCTACCATCACTCACTCAGAGTGGATCATCCATGATGCCTGGAGTGGGTTCCGGGGGGGAGGTCAGCGCCCCTGCGGCCCGGTCTATGACCAGGCCTCTCATATAAATGAAAAATTTCTTACCTCAGCATTACCTCATCTATTTTCCACTAGACTGCAATGAACGACAATGTGGGAAGTGAACGACAGTGGTTGAACGTAGAGTGGAACATTCAGCAGTGACTCCTGGATCAGTGGCTCCCCACGGCTCGCCAGGGAGGCAGAATTGCAAGATCATTCACAAATCTATCTTCATCAACTCGTGATCAAGTTAATCATCTGTAAAGCGATGCGTCGAGAACCGTTGTATTAAAAGTATTAAAACTGAGAGTTAGATAGGAAATAGAAAGTTATGAAGATAGAAATAGAGTAGTGGATGAGTGGAACAGTCTACTAGAAGAGCTATTGAAGCTAAAACCTTGCGTAGCTTCAAATATAGCTTGATATATAAGATACTTGTGCAGCATTTGGGAGTCTTTATTCTGGAAACATTTTGCTACGCTTCTTCAGTCCAATATAGAGAAACGGTGGGAGATACAGAGGAGTTTGAGGTAATCAGTCCCTCAGCCTTGACTTTTGTCAAGATTAGTATACTACCTGGAGGGAGTTCCGGGGGTCAGCGCCCCCGCGGCCCGGCCCTTGACCCGGCCTCCTGGTGGATCAGAGCCTGATCAACCAGTCTGTTACTGCTGGCCGCACGTAGTCCAACGTACGAACCACAGCCCGACTGATCAGGTACTGACTTTAGGTATCTGTCCAGCTCCCTCTTGAAGGCAGCCAGAGGTCTATTGGTAATCCCCTTATGGCTGGTGGGAGAATGTTGAACAGTCCTGGGCCCCGGACACTTATTGTCTTTTCTCTAAGTGAGCAATGAATTATCAGCTCACCTGAGAACAGTTGTATCGTGGAAATAACTGAAGTCTCAGAAAGGTAAACAGAAAGGGAAGACATCACATCAGTTGCATGTGAAGATTCGGACACATGTGCACATCTGGGTATCTTTATTTGCAGACATTTCGCCATCCAATGTCTTTATCAGTGCAGTGCATGAACATCACAGAAATAGATCAAAGAGTGGAAGGTGAGGTTATCAGTCCCTCGGTCATCCTGTGGATGGTAGTGTCTGGTTTATTGTGCACCTCATATCCATCCTGTAGATGGAAGCACTAAAGCATATGGATACACAGTAGGCCTAGGAACTAGGCCTCAAGAGCGTTAATTGGAGTACATCTGGATTTGCATCAATTGTTCTTACCTGTCGCAAGAAAATACAACAGTAAATGATCACCTTCAAATGATGATTACCTTTGTGTATCCATATGCCTTTGTGCTACCATCCACATGATGGATATAACATGCACAATATACTAGCAGCTTCTGGGCAAAATCTAAGATTCTAAATATATTAGTACTACAAACAGAACATTAAAAAATGCGTTAGAACCACCAATTAACGCAAATCTGTGTTAGCTGGAGTCATTTCAACGCAAAGGCGGTCTTCAAATAATCTGCCACAGGCAAACCAATACATCATTCTGGAATTCTCTAACTGAGAATATAGATGAAGGTTTATACGAGTCCCTTGTGGAGGTTGTGGGAAATTTTACACGGGACAAACGGGAAAAACAACTTAAATCGAGAGAGACTTCCACAGCGAACTTATTGCATTAGGGTTGGACAAGAACGAAATGCTAGCTTATTTTAACTGGGCACAGTGTCAAAATTGTTATGACTGGTGGATCTTCTGCCGTGTCGAGCATAGGTGATTTCTGGCACAGTGTTGTTGACAACACTACTGACACTATACAACCCCCAACACAGGCTAAGACACTCTCTGACATACTGTATAACCCCAACACAGTTTCTCCTCCCCTCGGGCCCCGTTCCATCCCTCCCCCTGCGGCTGCAGACACGCGCGTTGCAGCAGACCACAGACAACCTCAAAAATTCGCTCATTACAGTGTGCGTTCCAGTAATTTGTCACGCTATGTATCTATGGTGAGGGAGATTGTTCACTGCCACACACCCCCACCACTACTTCCACCACTACTACTACCACTACTACCATCACTACTACTACTACCACTACTACTACTACCACCAGTATCACTACTACTTCTACTTCCACCACTACTACTACCACTACCACTACTACCACTACTACTATCACTACTACCACTACTACGACCACTACTACCACCACTACTACCACCACTACCACCACTATAACCACCACACCATCACTAGCACTACTACTACTACGCCCTGACTCTGTCTACTGATAGTCATGTTCTGTTGTTTTTCCAGTAACTGTCTACTATTTTGTCTGTCTACTGTTCTGTGTCTGTCTACTGTGTTGTGTCTGTCTTCTGTGTTGTGTCTGTCTACTGTGTTGTGTCTGTCTACTGTGTTGTGTCTGTCTATTGTCTTGTGTCTGTCTGTGTTGTGCCTGTCTTCTGTGTTGTGTCTGTCTTCTGTGTTGTGTCTGTCTATTGTCTTGTGTCTGTCTGTGTTGTGCCTGTCTTCTGTGTTGTGCCTGTCTTCTGTGTTGTGTCTGTCTACTGTGTTGTGTCTGTCTATTGTCTTGTGTCTGTCTGTGTTGTGCCTGTCTTCTGTGTTGTGTCTGTCTTCTGTGTTGTGTCTGTCTACTGTGCTGTGTCTGTCTACCGTGTTGTGTCTACTGTGTTGTGTCTGTCTACTGTGTTGTGTCTGTCTACTGTGTTGTGTCTGTCTACTGTGTTGTGTCTGTCTACCGTGTTGTGTCTACTGTGTTGTGTCTGTCTACTGTGTTGTGTCTGTCTACTGTGTTGTGTCTGTCTACTGTGTTGTGTCTGTCTACTGTGTTGTGTCTGTCTACTGTGTTGTGTCTGTCTACCGTGTTGTGTCTACTGTGTTGTGTCTGTCTACTGTGTTGTGTCTGTCTACTGTGTTGTGTCTGTCTACTGTGTTGTGTCTGTCTACTGTGTTGTGTCTGTCTACTATGCTGTGTCTGTCTACCGTGTTGTGTCTGTTTACTGTGTTGTGTCTGTCTACTATGCTGTGTCTGTCTACTGTGTTGTGTCTGTCTACTATGCTGTGTCTGTTTACTGTGTTGTGTCTGTCTACTGTGCTGTGTCTGTCTACTGTGTTGTGTCTGTCTACTGTGTTGTGTCTGTCTACCTTGTTGTGTCTACTGTGTTGTGTCTGTCTACTGTCCTGTGTCTGTCTACTGTCTAGTGTCTGTCTAATGTGTTGTGTCTGTCTACTGTGTTGTGTCTGTCTACTGTGTTGTGTCTACTGTGTTGTGTCTGTCTACTGTGTTGTGTCTGTCTACTGTGTTGTGTCTGTCTACTGTGTTGTGTCTGTCTACTGTGTTGTGTCTACTGTGTTGTGTCTGTCTACTGTGTTGTGTCTGTCTACTGTGTTGTGTCTGTCTACTATGCTGTGTCTGTCTACCGTGTTGTGTC